>NC_056735.1:935939441-936016941 GCF_019279795.1 Protopterus annectens | reverse complement strand
ACTGGGTAGTCTGGGAAGAAAACTTATGCAAGTGGTTGAATAGGTGTAGCTATTTTAAAAATGTACAACATGACTACATTTTGAGCCCATGTTACTGAGTTTTGTATTGTTTTTTCAGGTTATGTATTTTCATTTAATGTTTTTGTGTTATCTTTGTCAATATACTTAGCATACATCAATAACCAGTATTTTATAACTTAGAGGCATGGGCTTTACTGTATGTCTGGTCTTTTGGGGAGTATTTACTCTTGCATTTCGGTGAGTGTAAAAGATTTTTTTTGCCACAGATGCTGCATTTGTAATTGGAGATTGCTGTTACCCAACTCGGATCGTTTAAGGAAATCAAAGTCTGTGTGTTTTCAGACTTTGCTTTATTGAACAGGAGTGAAGATCTGCAAAGGGTCTGCTTTGTCCCCCACTAATGGTATAGAATTAAATATCTGAACCTAATAGAATTTTATTAAAAAATTGCTTCTGCCTTTATGTAATTTTACCATATATGTTCTACTGCTGTCATCTTGCATTTTTGAAAGGTTGGAAATATTCACTCATGAAAAAGTCACCATTTGACTAGGGGAAGCTTGAGTGATGACTTTGACTAACCCCTATAGTGTTTTTTTTTTTTTTTTTGGATTGTGCATGTAATATAACAGCCTTAATGTGAAACTCTTTATTTTTCTCTTATTTGTCATTTTCATATATGTGCGTCATGGTGGAAGAAGCGAAAATGTCTTTCTGGCATTTTTTGTGTAGCAGTCTTTGGCGCTTTGGCAAAATGTGTAACTTTATGGTTTATTTTCAAGAGGAATCTGCACAGCTTAGCTCCAGTTTTCCCTTCATGGCCAGAGTCTAAGGTTTAAGCTATGTCAGATCCCTTGTATTTTTTAAGACTGCATGACTATGTTAGCAATGCAGTTATTTATATTCAAGATTTTACACAAAACAAGTTCCACAGACACTTTAAAGTTTTGTTAACATTGTGCTGCTTTACAGAATGCCATGTGCTTAAATGTATAGTGAATAATTTTTGTGGAGCTTTTTTACTGTAAATCAGCAATGTATTTGATTTACCCACTTGGTTGGTATGTTTATCCTATGTCTACCTTTTTTTACTAACTGTGGCATAGCTGGCTTTCTAGGAATAAATATGCGTTAGGGAATTCTGTTAAGCTTGTCTTGAGATCATACTTCAAGCAAGCCTTTTAGTTGGTGCCTGCATTTACCATTTACCACCAGCACGTTAATTGATTTGTCCAATCAGCACTTACATTTTTGAGTATAAAGTAGCTTTTTACATCATGTTATGATGCCAGACAAAACAGATGTCTCCTACACTATGATTAGGGTACAGAAATGGAAGTAGTTATCTTAAGTTATTTTTTGGCGCCTAGTAAATTAAGTTAATACACAGGCCAGGCAGATGGGTGAAAGACCTGCATAACAAACCAATCCCAATCACATTTACTGTTCACTGCAATGAGGAAAGAGGAGTATTTGCATATACCCTGTGCAAATAACATTGCAGGAGGATTGGCAGGAATTGACTTCATAAGGCGCACTGATTTGTGCCAAAAATATACTGGACACGTGGATAGTTGCCTGAATTGTCTTGACATATCAAAATCGCATTTAAAAACGAATTCACACTGAAAAGAAAATAAACACGAATAATGCGCTTTGAATGGTGGCACACTAAATACCAACTGTAAAACATTAGGGTAGTCGTTTCAAAAAATGAAGGTGGAATGTTATATTAAAAGGGCAACACGCTGCAAGAAACCATAAAAGAATAAGGAACACAATTTAAATATACAGAAAAAAAAGACTGAGAAATATTTGGGATTGTGGATGCATGAACAGACTTTCTTGAATAAGACAGTGAGCTTAACAGTCGGAAAATTCAAGGTACACAGCACAGGAAGTTTCCTGCATTTGAAATGAGGATTCTGAAAGACAACCGGAACCATTCTGTAATGACTTTCACAAAGTAAGGCGAAGAAATCAATGGAGGGTTCCATTCCCTTGTGCAACCACACTCTTAACTCATGCTGTTGCGTAAGTAGTACATCTCGCACTACGAAGGACTTTGGTTATTAAGCAAATTTTCTTGCACTGCATTTTATGCCTCTCGACTGGTAGATGTGATGGTTCCTTTTTTGTGGTCGCTGCTGCTACAACCATCAGAAGGTGATTCCTCTGTCCAACCCCCTAATAGAGAGTCTAGGGTGATGGACCGGTTTGGGGAATGGACTTAGGATTCGGAAATCTTTGCTCTCAGGTCACTGAATTACCTAACTTGTGTCACCAGATTTCAGAGAGACTTGACAAAGGAAATTTCCAAGTCTTAGGAGTATTACCAGCAGATGTCCAGAAGACTGTGGATTACTAGCTGTCCACTTTCCAGCATTCCTCAAATGTAGTCATGCAACTATTGTCTAACATAGCTGGCGGAACAGCTAGGGCAGCAGGCACTGGCATTGCCACTAACTGACATACCTGGATGTGCCTGTGACTTTGCGGAAAGCTTCAGGAAATCTTTTATTAACGTCTCTTTTGATGGCTCTATTTTATTCTGACTCAAAGTTAAAGGAATGCTCACCAGGAGTCAGCAAAATGGTAAGACTCTGTCTGCAGCAGTCATCTGCATCTCCATTTTCCGAGATCTTGCTATAGGAATCATGGACTAGAAAGAGGATGTGGTTCAGGAAATAGAGCCCTTAGCAGAGAAGGCATTAATAATTTTATTTATTTATTTTATTTTACATTTGTTAACCGGGATAGTCCAACTGGACACAGGTCCATTTTCAACGGAGGCCTGGGGAGAAAAGCTCCACATGTGGATAGTTGCATAAGAGTTAAACAGTAGCAGTTTTATACAGTCACATATAGATACCGGTACAGAATTATAGGATTATATGCATACTTGGAATACAAACATACTTAAACTTAACATTGTAGTTTTCTTGTTCGAACTTAGACATTTTTAGTGGTACAAGGCTGAAAAAGGTAGCATGTCATTCAGCGGTACAATACATATGAGAATGCGACTAAGTCTGAAACATTGACTGTTTTACAGATAGCCAGGTAGTGAAGAGAGTGGTAAGCTGGTTGGTCAGGGTTGGTACAGGGGCACAGCCAATGACTTTTCAGGAATGTTTTGAGAGATGTTTTAAATTGGTTAATAGTCTGGTTTGCTGTAAGTTCGGTAGGGAGCCGATTCCAGATTGTTCCAACAGAGTTACAAAACAGTGAGTCACCTGCTGAGTTTTTAGATTTAACAGTTTGTGCCAGTATTTTGTCAGAAGACCGGAGAGTTTTTAGGTTATTGTAAGGGGTAATTATATTTTTGAGTATGGGTGTGCTTTTGGGCTGATGGAGGACTTTGTGGGCTATTAATTGATTATACTGGATTTGAGAGGGAAACTCTGGCCAGCCTAGAGATCGTAGGTTAATACAGTGGTGAGTTCTGTATGCTGAGCCTGTGGCAAATCTGGCTATGGTGGTGTAGCAGCTATTGAGTTTGAGGTCAGATTTACTCAGATTTGTATAGATTGGGGAGGCATAAAGAAGGGCTGAAAGTAAATGTGTTCGGGCAATAACTGTCCTAGCAGTTGGGGTTAGAAATGCCTTAATTCTATATAGAGATCCTAGCTTTTTGTTGACTGTTTTTAATGGTTTTGTAGATGTGAGCGTCAAACTTAAGGTTATTGTCAACAATTACACCTCATAGTTTTGTATTACTTTCTGGGGAAATTATTGTGCCCATTATTGGATGTTATGTTAAATGATGGGAGTGTATCTTTCTGGGTGGGGGTGAAGAGTAGCAGTTTTGTTTTATTTGGATTCAATAGAAGACTCCTGTCAGTGAGACAGTTTTCTACTACATTGAAAGCATTTTGGGTTAAGTTCTGCAGGTTTAATGAGGAGGTGGCAGAACAGATTAGGATAGAGTCGTCTGCATATTGAATGCAGGTTACTTTGGGGGTGACTGTATGAAGATCATTAATGAAGATGGAAAATAGAAGAGGTTCTAGTATAGACCCTTGAACTCCAAGGGTGACTGGCAGTAGGGAAGAAAGGCTATCCTTCCATAGCACAGCTTGTCTGCTACTTGGGTAGGACTGAAACCAGTGTATTGCTAGGCTGTCTATGGCAAGAGGTTTTTGTGTTTGAATGAGTAGCTGGTGGTTTACCATATCAAATGCCTTAGATAGGTCAAGAAAGACAGCAGAGGAGGGTGTATTATTATTACGGATTTGTTTTATTGTCTGAGAGAAGGATAGAAGGGCTGTGGTGGTACTATGGTGGGGTCTGAATCCATGCTGGGAGGGGGCTAGGAGACTGTGCAAATGGAGGTAATGAGGGAGTTGCTTGTGGATACATTTTACCATCATTTTAGCTAGAGGGGACAGAATGGCGCTGGGCCGGTAATTTGATAGATCAGTGGAGTTACCCCTTTTATGGAGAGGAATTACATAGGAAATTTTCCAGATGGGGGGGATATATGCTTCAGAGTTGGTTCTGTTAATTAATATTGAGATGGGATACGCTGTTGCATTTGCAACCTTTTGAAGATATTCAGCCGGGACTAGGTCTGCTGAAAGGGTGGTGGGTTTCAGTTTCTTGATCAAGGATCAGATAAATGCTGTTGGTGCAGGTCGAAAGTTAAAGGATGGGTGGGTATTGGATGTGGGGTTAATAGGGTCTAGGTTGTTTGGGCCTAGTTGGTTGGCAAGGGATTGTATAGTTTCCCTAAAGAAGGTGTTGGCAATATTTTCTGGTGGTTTTTAGAGGATAGACACAGGAGTAGGGGTAGTAGTATTACCTGGATGGAGAAGATTGTTTAAGCTGGAACAAAATTTTTGTGGTCTATTTTGCTGTTTATGTTCGAGGTTACAGTAATAGTCTTTTTTTTTTTTTTTTTTTTTTTGTCTAACATTGTAGAATTCTATATACTAGTTGATCCTTAGGGTTTTTATTTCTTTTCCAAGACGACCAGGCTTTATTTCTATTCATGATATTTTGTCTAGTTTCTTTGGACAGCCACAGTGCTACTTTTTTCTTTGTCAAACACTGAAGGAGGGAGGCAAAGCAGTCACCAGGCGTCCAACCGTGGATAATTATTTGTTTGATTAAACACTTAATGAATCACTGCGTTTTTCATCTTGCAATTCAGACTTCATCAGACTTTTTTTTTTTGTTCTGATGGTCCGGGTGGGTGCATGATCGTTAAGGATTGTAAGAAATGTGGAGTTAGTGTGATACTGCCTTGTCTAGTGGGAGTAGTTTTAGTCTATTCCAGTTACATGTTTGAAGTTCTAATTGGAATTTGTTTGATTGAAGCTCTTATTGTTCCTGATAGTTCTGAAGCTAGGTATTTGAGGGATATAATTTTTTTGTCTGAGTATATGTTAGGAGGTGATCACTTATTTCCTCAGGTTGGGTGCCTGCCTTATACATTTGGGGAGGGTTATTAATGAGAATCCAATCTAATATGCTTTCTTTGTTATTGGACTTACTAGTTCTGGTGGTGGAGGTTATGATTTGGGAGAAACCATATAGAGTTATGTGGGTGGTAGGGAAGTCTGAGGAGCAGGTGTTCCAGTCTGTATTAGTCACCTAAAACAACAGGTTCTTGTGGGGAGTTTATGGACAGCCACTGTACAATGTCTTCAAAGATATTGATGGTGTTGCCAGGTGGGATATAAATGCAGCCGATGTTTATAGATTTATGTTGGTTTAATTTGTAGTTTTGTAAAGAGTATTTCAGCTTTATCAGCTTGAGGAACTTGTGGAGAGTTGGAAATAGTTATATTAATTGAAGATTTATATAAGACAGCTACCCTGCCTCCCTTCTTTGAGGTGCGGTGCAGTTGTATTACATTGTAACATGGAGAAGTAACTTCATTGTCAGTGGTGGATAGCTTAATCCAGGTTTCTGTAAGACATAGTATATCTGGGGAGTGTACTGCTAAGAGGGCATACAGGTAGTGGATTTTATTATTTAGGCTTCTGATGTTTAGGTGGCAGATGAGGAGAGAGGTAGAGGAGATGTCTGAGTTTTGCAGGCTAGAGGGGATATTGTATATTGGGTTGGATGCTTCTGATGGAGTTGGTCCTGGTTTGGGGTGGATGTCCCCATCCATTGCGAGGTTAATTTGAGAATAGATCATTAGTTTTTGAAGTTTGAATAATAGTTTGTAGTGGTGTTTAGTTCTAGGGTTAACATAACTGACTCGAATGAGCTGTTGAGTTATTGTAATATGGGAGTTGGAAGGGAGGTGGAGTAGTGGCTGATTAAAGTTATGTGAAAGAGCATGAGTATTAGTCTGTGATCTGGGGTAGTGGGAGCTTGGAAAGGAGAGATGTTCATAAGCTGTGATAAAATACATAATTATCAGCATGGGTAGAAGGTAGTAGGAGGGCTTTGAATTGAAAGGTGGGGTTGAGGCTTGTAGAGGCATTGAAGAGGTTTTGCAACTTACAATAAGAATGGGGGTGGGTTAATACATGGGGGTTAATAAATAAACGTCCCTTGAGGGGCAGTGGTGCACTGTAGAATTGGAGCTTTCTTGGGCCATTGTCTGTAAAGCCCTTCTAGCATCCCTGAAGGCAGTCGGGGAGGGGGGGGGGGGGCGCTTGTATGTTCTCCCACTAGCCTAGCAAAACTCAACCACAGATTCATGGGTGCTAAACATTATCTCCAGAGGTGACTGTATACCATTTTCCCATTCCCCCCTGTCAAAAGTAAGAGTGTTCCTGACGTCCCACCCAGTGAATTGTAACTTGCCTCAACAGAGATTTCCAAGCTGCTATAAAAGTAATCCATCCAGTCAGTGCAGACTAGACAGAATCAGAGTCTACTTAAGGTTATTTTTAGTACCCAAGAAAACAGGCCCATTTTAGACTGGAGTCATTTGTATCACTATGTCAAGCAGACAAAATTCTGGATGGTCCTAGTACAGTCCATTTTGCATCTACCGAGACAGGACAATTGACTGTACTCAACAGACCTCAAGGACACATGTATGTTTTAGATAGAGAAGCATTCAAGGAGGAGAGTGCTGAAAGACCCCCCATTCTGAAGAGTGAGAAGTACACTGTAGATAGGGCCAAGAATCATAACATGTCTGGAGTCTTTTACAGTACTCTACAAAACTTTACAAAACAAATGTAAGAGTATGTACAAAGAAATGAGCTATTAATGTTGTCCATCACAACTGGTGATGTGAAGTTGTTCTATCTCGCCGTTCATTCTTACAGATGGGTTCAGAGCCAATCCTTGGCTCCGAGTCGGCCAACTACAAAGCTGGAGGTCTTCAGACAGCTTGAGGCAAAGTCCCCTATCCCATGATGCAACTTGAGTTACCTCAGATCTAGTTTGCCGCTGCAACAGGACATTGGTTTCTTCACAGCTCGGCCCAGTATAGCTTTCTTCTTTGAGAAGTTTCTTTCTTTATATATATATATATTTTAACGTAGCTTAAGTTTTCTTCAAAGTATATTTTTAGAACTATTAAAACTAGTGTCTAGCTTAACTTATTTTATAGCCTCCGTTTATTATGGCTTTATAAATTCCCTTACCTTTTTACTGGTGTGCCTTTTTACACTTTAAAAGTATTAGTAATAGTGTTTAGTAGATTAGAGTGTGTGTTTAGTAGGCATTTAGTTGTTTATAGCTTATAAGAGTGTGTTACAGTTAATAGTTGGATTCTATTTAGTGTTATAGAAGCAGTTTGTTTTAAGAGCTGCTTCTAGCTTAAAATACTAGTGTGTTGTTTGGACTTGTTGAACACTTGTGTGTGACTTTAATATCTTTATTAATAGTTTTTTTCTTGTGTGCATTTAAAATTTGTTTCTTATGGCAGATCAGGAGAAATAAAAACTTCCCAAGTCTGGGTTTAAAAAATGTCCAAATTGTGGACAGAAAATGTCTGTGACTGATAGTCACGTCAATTGTGTTTACTGTTTGGGTGTCCTGCACTTAAAAGAGAGATGTTCCATCTGCCATTCTTTTAGTAGCAGGGTCCTGCATGAAAGAAAAAAAAGCTAATTGACAGAGGACTTTTAAAATCATATTTTCAGGAAGCTTTGGGCAATCATATAGCAATAACCCACGCCTGGGTGTGGGTAATGCTGGATTTACCCACGGTTGGCGTGGTTTGGTCCCGAGGGACCAAACAAAGCCAACCGTGGGTAAATCCAGCATTACCCACACCCAGGCGTGGGTTATTGCTATTATACAATGACATTATTTAAGAAAAGAAATAATTACTTTTCTTAAATAATGGCATTGTATAATGCCTCTTTACTCCCCTTCCACAGCTGTCTGGTATTCTGCGGCAGTTCTGATGTACTGCGCATGCCTACGCAGTACATCAGAGCTGTGGGCAAAAGCACTGTTTCGCTATGTTAAATGGGTTTAACATAGCGAGACAGCTTTAAAATAAGCAACGGATATCTCCGTTGCTTATTTTAAAGCTGTCTCGCTATGTTAAACTCATTTAATATAGCGAGACAGCTTTAAAAAAAAAAAGCAACGGAGATCGCAAGATCTCCGTTGCTTTTTACACACTGTGTCGCTATGTTAAACTCTTTTAACATAGTGAGACAATACTAACGGAAAAAGTCCGGGCGACCGGACCTTTTTCCGTTAGTATATTGAGGGATTTACAACGGGCACGCTGGTTGGGCTGGCCAATCAGCGTGCACGTTTTAGGGGAGGAATTGTATAATGATAAAGTTGGTAAATTCCTGAAATCTTCTAAGTCTTCTTCCTCGGAGCATAGAGTTTTGGATCCGACAACATCTAAAAAGACATTGACGTCAACTCCACAGACTTCGGAGCTGAGGGTCATAACATTTCGGAGCCGGTCCCCAGTCCTGGAGCCGGTCTCCGAAGCACTCAAGCCTATCTGATTTGGATTTGGATAGTGTGGTGCAGAAGTTGTTGGTCACCGACTTTTGCAAAATTATCGGCTCCGACCCAAGTGGTTTCGGGACCGAAAACTGTTCTTCCATCTTCGTCTTTTCCTCCTCTGAGCCACATCGGTCCTTCGAAGCTGAAGGAGTTGAAGTGGGTGATTGTGGAGCCTTCGGAATAGAAGCCTGCTCCAGTGCCATCGGTTTAGATTGTTTGTATCTCCTCAGAGCACATCGAGGAGTCTAGGAGCAGTCCCTCGCAGGTCGGTTCCGGGGAGGATAGTCCCACCAATCTTTCAGTTTCGACTTCACTTCTTGGGGCCTCTGCTTGGATGAGTTTGGCTCCTATCTCTGGATCGAAGCCCACTATTCCGGTGCCTAGGGAATCCTCTGTTTCTTCGGATCCAGGGGTTCCTTCTCACTGGTGCAGAGGCACTTTTGAAGCCATCAAGAGAGTAATGTTCCCCAGGACATCCACAACTTCAGGACCAACTACCTCTTCCCTCACAGATCCCTTTGAATCGTAGAGACCCTGAGCCTTAGGAAGCCCCACTTGGTTGGTCCCTGCTCTTCTGAGACCTCACCTGAGGCATCTAGGATTCCAGGTGTTTCCATATCTAGACTGGCTCCTCAATGCCACTACCAAGCATCAACTGGTCGAGACACGGGACTCCACTGTTCACATGTGTACACAACTGGGCATCACCATAAACTACGAAAATTCTGCCATGTCAGTATATTTCATTTATAGAGGCAGATTTAGACACCAAGGCCATGATAGCAAAACTGCATCATGAAAGAGTATTAACCATTCACCATCAAGTTTTAACCCTCTTGGCAAACAAGAATCCAGGCAAGATTTGTCCTCAAAGTCTTGGGTTCGATGGCTGCAGCAATTACTCTGGTCCCTATCGCGCGCTTCCACATGAGAATTCTGCAGTGGCTCCTTTTTGCTCGGTGGCCATTCCAGGACTTGCCGATGTTGCATCGGATATGGATCACAGAGTCTTGCAAGAAGGATTTAGCATGGAGGCTTCACTCCTGTCTGGTATCAGTGGGCAGACTGTTTCTAACCCCCAACCTGTAACCACGGACGCCTCCAGATAGGGTGGGGTGGGGGCATTATCTGGGACAGACTGTTCAAGAGACTTGGCAGGAACATGAGCATCACTTGCACATAAATGTCCTGGAAATGAGAGTGGTGTTGAAAGCACTTCAAGACTCTCTAACTACAGGGACTATAGCAATTCAGACCGACAATATGTCTGTAGTATGGAACATAAACAAACAGGATGGAACCAGGTCTTATACCTTGTGTCGAGAGGCTCTAAGAGTTTGGCAATGGGCGATGTCTTCCCAACACTTTCTGGTTGCAAAGCACATCCCGGTGAAATCCAGCATGATAGTGGACAAGCTCAACCGGGCTATTCTGATGCCTCACGAGTGGTCCCTTAAACAGGAAGTCGCAGACTTGATTTTTCACAAATGGGGCCAGCCATGCTGCGATTTGTTTGCCACCCCCCTCAACAAATGCAGCAGCTACTTTGCCCTAATCTCACCAGTGGGACAGTCACCCAGGGACGCACTTGTTCACAATTGGCCCCCAGGACTGCTTTATGCCATTCCACCATCTCCTCTGATCCCAAAGGTTCTTCAGAAAGCACAGTCATTGGGTTACAAGTTAATCCTCATTGCCCCCATCATATATGGCTCCCATTCCTTTGGCCTCATCTACAGGGGGAGCCTTGAATCCTAGACCCAGCTCCAGATCTCTTGATGCATCAGTCGGGGGCTCTCCACCCGTCCATTCAAACTCTCAAGCTGACAGCTTGGTTTCTCCAGTTCTGGTCTTAGCTAGGCTTCCCGATGTTTTTCCGGCAGTTCAACGCATTTTGATTTCCTCCCATAAGCCCACTACAAGAAAACTTTATGCTAGTAAATGGAAGAGGTTCTCTTGTTGTGCAGGCAAAATTAGATTGATCCTTTTTCTGCACCCATTTCAAAGATTCTCAAATTTCTTGCTGAAACCTTTGAGCGAGGAGCAGTGGCAACTACTTTCTGGGTTCAGCTAGCTGCCATTTCTAATTTCCATGTGGGATAAATGGGCTCCAACATCATGTCCCATAGGCTCTGTAAAGCATTCCTAAGAGGTGCTAAGACCTCCAATAAGAGACCCTCTTCCCCGGGGATCTAAATTTAGTTTTAGACGCTCTGATTCTTCTTGTCCACTGAAATTTCTGACTTGAAAGACCCCTTTCTTGATTGCCATTACCTCAGCTAGAAGGGTTTCAAAATTACAGGCCTTATCTATTCGTCCCCCGTACTTGATTTTCCACAAATATAAGTTTCTCTCTGAACCAACCCCTCTTTCTTACCCAAAGTGTGTTCTGACTACAATTTGAATCAATCCATAGAGCTTCCTGTTTTTTTCCGCAATCAGGGTAACAAGGCAGAGTATAAGCTCCATCAACTGGATGTTCATAGACCGTTACGTTTCTATTTACACAGGACCAAGGACTTCAGAAAGTCCCACCAATTGTTCATATCCTTTGCGGACAATAAGAAAGGTTCAGTCTCAAAGGTGACTTTATCTAAGTAGCTTTCAGATGCTATAAAATACACCTGTGATTTGTGCAAACAAAAACTTCCAGGAGAAATTCAAGGATGCTCAACAAGGGCCTTGGCTACCTCTATTGCTTTTCAAGCCAGACTGCCTTTGGATTCGATCTGTGCGGCAGCTACATGGGCTGATCCTCGTACTTTTGTCACTCATTACAAAGTAGATGTCGCCTCCTGGAACAGGGCATCTTTTGGCTCCACGGTCCTGAAGAGTTTTATCCAGCGAGTCGCCCAAGAATTGGGTCCTGGGGATGCGGACCCAAACAGCAAGAACGAAGGCGCAATACGGACAACATAACATAAAGAAGTTATTTACTCACCATAATGTTCCATGTTTGTTGTCCTTGATCTCTCCTTCCTTCTTGCGTCCCACCCTCCTTCCCCCTTCCTGGAGGATCGAGAGAAATTCCCTTTTATTGGCTACACTGGCTGAGTTTCCTTTTATCATGCTGTTTGGTTAGTCCTATTTTCCCATCTTACTCTTGCTGATGGTTTACACTTTATATGGAGGTGTTCTCTTGTATGTAAAGTAGAGTATTTTTTTCTACCTGTATGGTCTAGTGCTGGGTTATCACAAATGAGATGTGGGTAACTACCGCTAGGCATGTTGGGATAGGGCCTAGTCTCAAGCCAGTAAAAGCTTTTGCGCTGTAGTATACGGCAGAGTCTGAGCAGAGGATCATCTCCGAATCCAAACAGCAAGAAGGAAGGCGAGGTCAAGGACAACAAACATGGAACGTTATGGTGAATACATAACTTCTTTTTTTGAATATAGCAAACTGCATTAAATTTTGTTACTCCCATCATGGAAAAGAACTGCCAAGTCATATTAAAGCCCACTGCAACAAGTATTGGGCAACTACCACTGCTTTCCTCAAAGGAGTACCTACCTATGCCATCCTAGAGGCAGCCACATGGAACTCTGCACACCTTTACAACACACTGTAATCTACACAATGTCTCTAGAGCTAGAAAAGGTTTCAGTGCTGCCATCCTGCAAAACCTTATTTCTCTGGTGCCCATACGTATGACCTACCACCCAGAACTTAGTACAGTCGTGCCCCATTTGCCATAATTGTAGATGTTCTACTAGATCAGTGTTGCAGTACATACTACCAGCGTTTGCTGACTGCTTGCCTTCCCTTTGCTGGGTGAAAGGGGTATAGGAGTTCTTTACTTGTAATCCTCTTATCTCCATCAACCCCTCTCTACTGCCTTTTTCTCCCTTTGCACTCATTCGTATAACTGGGGGAGTTTGTGCTTTCCTCGGGCATTAGACTGTTTGTTTACTGCTTATAAAGACCTAAAGATTAGCACCAACGGCTGTCGTCCTTACTTTCTTAAACACTGACTTCCAGACAACTGTTGAACGCCTGTCAGCTAGGTATAATGCAAACACTCTGTAAATCGGGCAAGTCACATGCTTCTGCATGGCAAGAAGACCCAAGAATTAGTACTGACATTGATCTGCTCAAACATCTACAGTTATCTGAATTCACTTCTTTAACTTTCCGATTGTAGTTGTATTGATACAGTGCTCATTACTTAAAACTAATTTCACCTGCACGTCGGACTAAGTTACATTCATAGCTAATTTTTACCCTTGTTTCTGTATTAACATGAGTGGTTTATGTATGTGCATGTGTTTCATATATGGCAATATTTTTCATTTGAAGTATTAAGTTTCCAGTTGTAGTCTAAACGTTATACACTTTAGTTCTGGCTGAAGAAAAGAACTAAACAGATCACTGTTATATTCAGGCATCTGTGATGTACATTTTTGAGTGCTGAAGTAATGGAAACTTCCAATGTTATGAGATTACAGAACGGCATCCTAACTGCAGCAGTTGTAAGTTCTTTTGCTCCATGTTCTAAGGATTTCATCTTACATTACCACCTTAAGAATTTTTTCAGTATAAAATGCCTTTGTGTGTGAGTTTTTTTTTAAATACATTAAGAAGAATAATAATAATTTTAGTCTCCTTTTTAGGGACCGTTGCAGAGTCAAGTGTCACATTTCAGGATGGGGTGGGTAGGGGGCTGTATAGATTACTGTTGTAATAGTTTATTGCTCAAATTTCCATTACTAGATTGTTATAGTTATTGAAATGCATCTTGACCAGTATGCCTTCTGAAATGCATAGTAGTGCTTCAGTGTTTCTGCTCTTCTTCCAATGGTGAAATTCTCCATTTTATGACAGTGATGGTAATTTATAGGTATTTGATAGTTTTCTTACATTCAGAGAGCTTTAGGTGGAGGATGAAGATGGTGATGAATGATTTTCTCCATTTCAGAAAAGTAAAGGATATTCGCAGGCCATTGTCAGTGCTGATTTCTCAATCATTGATTTGATTTTACTTACATTTGCTTAACAGCAGAAGACAGAAGTATTCCCCTGCTGGTCTGTGTGTGCATTTAGCATTCGGTCTCCTTTTCATCCCTACTTCACTCCCTCACCCTATTTCTGTTTGACTGTGCCCTCTTGAATGTCTCTGCATTCCACTTTCACCAGCCATTCCAGTAGCCAGTGCAATGAATCCACAGCTCACTGTCAGCAGATACATTTACAGATCTAAGCAGTAGTTGGTCTCTACGGTCTCCATCCTGTGCTACCTACTTCTCACTCTGCCCTTCCTGTTCAGGATAACCCTTTCACATCTCCCCGATGTGATCTTGTGCACCTGTCTGGTCTCCCTCGGTCTCTTCTAGCTTCTGAGAAAAGCACTTTATCTTATTTTATGGTCATACCTTTTATCCACTATTCCACACATTCTTGTTCAAGCTTTTCTGTGGATCCTTTCCTGCACTTTATATTCATTTCCTGCATTGGCCTCCAGGACTGCAGATTTAACCCAAGGTGTGGCCTAGCTAGTGCTTTGTATAGTGAAAGCACTTCCTTTTCTGTTGCAGGAGTCTGTCTATTCTAATCCATGCCAGTATTGTTTACAGATGCCGCCATCCTCTCATTGAAGTCCTTTTCATCTAATCTGAGTGTGATCAGCACACTTACTTCAAATCCTTTTCATGTATTATTGGTATCACTGCTTAAATAGAAAAACCTATGGAATGCTTGAACTGAGCCAGTATGTTTTGTACAAGTAAACATAAAAATGATGGTGTCTGTCCGAACCTCCTTTATCTGAAGGAGTCCTTTTCACCCGTACTTGTTGAAGCCAGCTTTTTAGAGATTAGTAATGGCATTATTTTCCTCATGCTGTATGGTAAAGAATGGTAGCAGGGCAGACGCATGTTTTGAACATACTCTTTAAGACTTCTGATATTTTGCCAGGATGTGATGCCTGTTTCTTTCACTTGTAAGATCTGTGCTGGCGTATACTGTCTGTATATGCCATCCCTACAGAAAGATGCAAATAACCTTGAAAGAATACAGAAAGTAACTGACTAGGTACAGTATGCCCGAGAGGATTTATTGTAAAGATAGAAGGAACCTGGATCTCTGCTCTTTATTTCACGTGATGGGCAAGTAGACTTCATAGTAGAGTTTTTTTCTTTTGACAAGACCTAAATGATTTAGAGCTGTTAATATCTCATTGTGATGCATGTCAAGTTGTATGTTAAATGTGTTTGGTTGTGGAATATCTCCCTTTTTTTTTTTCTTCTTTTTATCCACCTGTGCAATGCAAAGATATTTTCCACAGTTCCCACTTGCAGAAGTACGTTGATGATTTAAGTGACATTCTTGCCTCTGCTTATTCCTGAAAGTGGCTCACAGAAACAATGCAACACTAAAAAGCAAACTGCTCTTTGTAGACCACTGTCATGTCAAAATCTGTAGTAATTTCTACTGCTGGTTTAGGACTATCTGGCTTAATTTTCAGAGTTGAACAGCCTTCCCCCATGGCTGAGCTGACATCACCTTGCCTCCCAATGTTTTCATGTACTTTTACCTGGTATATAGGTGGTGTGCCAGCTTTAGTTATTTTTTGCTGTGTACTACTTTTGCTACAGGTCAGACATCACAGTCTGCCTTTGAACAGTATCGAGAGGTAAGTATCCTGTTAGGGATACCTTTCATTCCCTGTTTTAATTAATAGTTGAATGTAGATTGCTTGTACATAGATTTCAAGGAAATAACCTTCCTATACACTTAGCTGTGACGTACATCTGCTTCTTGGGGAAACCAAGAGCTATACTTGTAAGCATCTGCTCACAGACCTCTGTCCTGTTTTTAATGTCGCCTCCCCTCAAACTTCCATACAAGATTTTTAACACAAAAAATAAAAAAAAATAGTGATGTGTATTAGACTCTAAATGTTTAAATAGTGCACTAGTTTTTTTTTTATTTCTAATATCGCTTATATGTTCAAGCACACAGTCTCTCAAACAGCGATTTGTCTTCTCAATGTAGTAGACATTTCTGTGAGCAGAAATGGAGTTTTTTTTCTTTAAAGCAGACTGCTTTCCTGGTATTAATGATATGGTTTCCTTGAAACCATTTTTAAGAAAGAGGTCACTGAAGCATTGACTTTTTTTACTATGATTTTTAATAGTTTCATGTTGTTCATATGATTTGTGTTTTAGCACTTTGGATGAGGATTCAGAGTCCGTTGATGGATTCTTACTGTTCTCAGATGCCTTCACCTTTGGCTTATGGCTCTTATGAAGAGGAGTCCATTAGTCCCGAGTCTCCTTTTTCAGGAATTGTCTTTTGGAGACACTTTAGCTAGAATGATGGAGTACTTTAAGTGGGATTCTGCTCAAGTGTCTGGTATCCAGAAAAGGTATTATGAGCTGCTTCAGGTGGACACTCCTAAACCTTCTGCAGTACCTCCTGTGCTGGCTACTTTTAGACACTTTTATAGCGGTTTCCACATCTGTTGATTCTCTGCCTCCTGCTCCAAAGAAACCTGACTGGTTCTGTATGGTTCCTGAGGATTGTCTATTCTTGGTTGTCCTCCTCTTGACCCTGCTGTGATTTCAGTCTCCTCTGACAAGCCTTCTGAAATTTTGCCCTCTTCTAAACTTCTGCCTTCAGATAAGGGTAGTAGGCAATGGAGAGAATCGGTAAGAAAGTTTATACTGCTTCTAGTTTGCCCTTTTGGGCCATCAATTACCAGACCCAAATGACTAGATATTCTCTTGCTGTGATTGCCCAAGTTAGGTTATTTCTGACTCCATGATTCTCAAGCAAAATCTTGTGCTGCATCTGTTTTTGGGCTCTACCTCGAGGTGGCTAGGCACTGTATCAAATGCAGCTGTGATGCTGTTGATGCCCGTTCCAGAGCTGCAGCCTTTGGCTCTGTCATGAGGTGTATTCTTGGCTTTGTCTGCAGTGATTAACTGAAGACATGAAGGGGAAGGTACTGGATGCTCCTTTGAATAATAAAAAAAATTGGAGCTGTTGCTATGTTTATCTTTGTTTAAGGTTCTGCTAAGCTTCATCTTTTTCCTGAACATACTTTTGTGTCCTTATCCCAAAGTTCCCGAGGAACAATTCTACCAGGTCTGCTTTTGTTCACAGGCAGCCTCGTCAGGCTACTAAAGGCAGGAAAGGTGGTAGGCAAGCTTCTTCTAAGTCTTCTCTTGTGTTTCAGAAGCCTCTATTGTCTGACAAGCCTACTTCTTTTTGACCTCTCCCCCCACCCCTCGGCTAGGTTCCCTTATCCCTTTGGCTCTCCCTTCCAAATTGGCATCTCATCACCTCTGATTCTGTCTCGGTCATCCATCATGATTACGTCATGGTGCGTTAGTCTCTCCCTCCTTTTTTAAAATGTCCCCAACCTCCTCTGGAACAACTGCCTCATTTCTCAGAGGTTCTTGGGTCTCTGTTGGACCAGGGACCTATTTAACCTGTCATTCCTTCACAAAAAGGAAAGGCATTTTACTCTAGGATGTTCCTGGTCCCTGGAAAGGAGGGCACTTTGAAGACCTATTCTGGTTCTCTCCTTGCTCAACACCTTTCTCAAGGCTCCTTCTTTTCGAATGCTTACTTTTCAAACGCTAATTCCTGTTGTACTAACCCAGGTTTTTCTGGTGTCCTGTGTTGATGGTTAGCATAATGGTTGTCTGTTATCTCACAGGCACAAAGTACAAGATTTGATTCTCACATTTGAGGGAAATTGGCTAAGCTTAAAAATGGCCTGCAAGGGCAGATAGCCTAGTTACCTACCTACGAACCTTGGATCTGAAGGATGCTTGGCTTCATATTCCTATTCACCCTCTTAAGGAAATGTTTGCATTTCTGTGTTTCTTCCTGCCATTTTCAGTTCTCTGCTTTGCCCTTTGGTCTCTACTGCCTCAAAGGTATTCACAAAATGCATGGCTCCTGTGATTGCCTTTTGAAGGCTCCAAGGCATTCAGATTTTTCCTTATTTAGATGACCTGTTATTTCAGGCGCCTTCTCCCAGTTGCCTTTTACATGATCTGGAGTTCATTTTTCTTCAAACTCTGGGGTTTACTATCAACTTTCAAAAGTCTGTCCTGACTCTCTCTCAGGATCATTTGATCTGGGTTTCAGGATTGGATTCAGACTGTGCCATTGCTCTTCGACCTCCAAAAGTTCTGTCCTTGACTGCTTTCTTTAAGTCTCTTCTTCCTGTGCCTGCTATTGCAGCCAGAGAATTTCTTCAAGCCTTGGGATTCATTGCCTCTTTTATTCCAGTGCTCCATCTTGCCAGATTGCACATGCGGAAGTTACACTGGTACCTAAGTCAGTTTGGCTTAAGTATTGCCATCCTCTGGATTTCAGAGTGCCTCTCCTTCCTTGTCTTAAGCAGAAATTCGAGTGGTGGATTTAGCAAATTACCCTCAACCCAGGCCTGGCCTTTCAGCCTCTGGTTCCATCTCAAGAACTGTTCACTGCTTCATATATGGGGTGGAGGGCTTCCTGTAGTCACCTGAAAGTTCAAGGTCTCTTCCCCCCCCCCCCCAACAAATAAAATCAGAAATCATGCCATATCAACATCAAAGAGATGAGAGCTCTGATTCCATCCCTTCAGGCTTTTCACCCTATGCTGTTTCCAGGCCTTCTGAAGGTTTACAAGGACACCACCACAGTGATGTGGTCCGTCAACAAGCTGGGGGGGGGGGGGTACAAAGTCTTACCTTCTCTGCATGTTGGTTCTTCAGGACTGGGATTTGGCTGTCCATTAATTTTTCAGGCAATGTATATTCCTTTAGAGCACAATCCAGTAGCAGACCGTGTGAGCAGGTCCAAATCACAGGCTCACAAATGGATGCTTCACAGAGACGTGTTTCTAGATGTAGTCTATCGGTGGGGTATTCCTCGGGTAGATCTTTTTGCCTCCCCTCTGAATAGGTGTCTCCCTTTTTTGTTAGACTGCCATGCCATTTGGTGTGAAAGATGGACGCCCTTTCTTTTCCTTGGATGGGGATGTTTTCTCTCTGCCTTCTGTTGCCTTCCCCTACTTGCAAGAGTCCTGTAGATTGAGCTGGACTCCTCATGCAATTTTTTAGTGACTGCCTTCTGGCCAAGACAGCACTGGTTCCCCCTCTTAATGCATCTGGCTGGGGCACTCACCACAAGTTACCTTACCGGTTGGGCCTCCTTAGACAGGACAAAGGGTCACTCATCCCTCTTCACTTGTCTACTCTTCAACTGACACTGTGGGTTATAGGGTTTTGATCCTTTTTAGGCACTTTTCTGAGGACATGGTCAGGATTTTACAGCATGTAGGAAAACCTGCAACCAGAAAGTCTTGTTTGTCCAAGTGGAAGATGCTCTGTTTAGTGCCATGCTCATAACCAGGACCCTTTTCAGTTTGGTTATTCACATTTTCTCCTATTTGAGTTGCTCCTGTCTAGCTTAACCTGTTCTAATGTAATAATGTAAAGGCCCATCTCTCAGCCATTTTTGCCCATCTGGCTTATATTCCTCCCTGGGCTTATTGCTTTCAAGTCAGAGTTTTTTTTAAAGGAGTCCTGCTTTTTAGGACCCCAAGGAAGCCTATTCCTCCTCCTTGGAGACCTGTAATTTTGGTTTAGAAAAATTGACACAGGCTTCTTGTAAGCCTGCAGGTTCAGCTTCTCTGCAAAACTGGATCTGGAAGACTGTCTTACTGCTTGTTTTTACTTCTGCTCTGAGGGTTCTCAGCTTCAGACTCTTATGGCCATCCCTCCTTTTTTTAGTTGTTCATATGGACAAGCCTGTCCCTTCATACTAACCCTTCTTTTGTGCCCAAGGTGGTTAATGAGGTGTCTCTGAATTGGGCAGTACAACTGAATTTGTTTTTCCCTTCTCAGTCTTGCTAGTGAGAGGGTCTTTCATACCTTGGATTTGCATAGACAGCTTAGGTGTTTGGATAAAACCAAGGCCACCCATAGGTCTGAATGGCTTTTGTTTCATTTCATCCCAGGACGTTGGGTTTGTCTTTCCAAGCAATCAATCTCCTCCTGGATTTCTAAGGCAATTTCTTTTTGTTTTCATGGCAAGTGTCTGTCTGCTCCAGTCAGGGCTCCCTTCTAGGAGCTGTTGCCTCTTCTCTTGCTTTCTTCATGGGGTTACACACCAATTCCATCTTTGAAATTACTACTTGGTCTTCACTGCATACCTTTACTGAACATTACAAGCTGGATATAGTTTCTAGGGCCAGAGCAGGTTTTGCTAGAACCATTCTGCATGGGTTCATTAAGGGCTTTTTCCATCCTTCCACCTCCCAATCCTTTTCTTGAGCTGTTGTACTCTTCCCTAAGGTAAAGTATAATGCAACAGTAATACAGAAGGACATAGTACAGTTTAAAATCTTGCCATAACAGTAGATGTCCTTCTCTTCACTTTTGCAGCATTTGCTCCCTCCCTTCTCCCCATTTTATTTGGGGGGGGGTTGATGTTCATCGTGCATACAGCTACAGTCGTAACAGATGGGTTCTCCTGCCGTCAGGCGGGTCCTCGGTCGGCCGAATTCTAAGTCTAGGTCCGGCGTCGGTTGTCGTCGCTTCTTCCCTGACGTCAGTGCGACAGGGGTATAAAAGAACCAGCCTACGCCATTTTCTTCAGTCTTTTTTGCCGCGCGGTGCCCGAAGCAGAAGCAGTTCGCAAGTGCCGGTCGGCCAGCTCCTGAGATTACAAAATATTTGGAACCGAAGTCTTCTTAAAAGCTAAGTACCCCGTTGGGAAAACTTTTTCTTGCCTCAGACCGATGTCAGACAAAGTTAATTGTATTTCTTGTGGGAAGCAAATACCGCATAAGGATTTCCATTCCCTCTGTATACCTTGTTTAGGCCCAGACCACAACGTCTCGGTCTGTCGCTTTTGTGCTACATTCAACAAACGCACTATTAAGCGTCGGGCGGAGTTCGCCCAGCATTATTTTGGGAAAGCATTTAACTATACTATGTCGTCAGATACTCCGATTTTGTCTAAAAAAACGCAAAGACAAGGACCGACACTGTAGGTCCGCGGCCTCTACCGACACCACGCCAAAGCCGACTACACGTGGTCCGGTTCTCAGCGAGGCGCCTACGCAGCCCCTGATTACCGACGACACATCTTCGGCGGTGTCTCCTGTACCCGAGGTCGCAGGCTCCTCAGCCCACACCCTGACTATAGATACTGAAGCCACGCTTGGCATTGAAACACAGAATGTGGATAGGTCCACCTCCACTCAAGGTGTCTTCAGACCTTCCTCTTCTTTCTCCATCAAGGCTTTCACCAAGTCTAAAGCTGCCATGCACCCTAAGAGACCAGCTACACAGGGCCTATCTCCAGGCCCCATGCCTAAGAAGCAGATGCTTAAAATGGCTGAGGATTTAATTACTCTAATCAGAGGTTCTCCGCCACCTCCGGACAAAAGACCCAGAGTGGAGGAAGATTCCCCCTCCGCTGATCAGGGCTCCATTATTTCAGAGTACTCTTATCTGGAACAGTCTTACTCTCCTTTTGAAGACTCTGATGCAGAGGAATCTATTCCTTCTGTATCCCCCTCCTGAGGATTACTCATTTGGTGAAACTCTGCATACTTTAAGGGAACACTTCCACTGGGAAGGCCAGGATTATTCAGATTCCAAGAAAAGGTTCAGGGAATTTCTTTTGTTACCCCAGCACAGGCCTCTGGCTATACCTCCTGTCCTGGACATCCTAGATGATGTTTACTCGGAGGCCTGCCTTAACCCGGACTCTCTTCCCTCCAGCTCCAGTTAAGCCTGACAGGTACTACAAGGTTCCTGACTCACACCAATTTCTATACAAAAGCCATGCTGCTGACCTAGAAACCATCTCACAGGGGCCCAAGGGAGTTAAGGCCTCCATTGCCAGAAACCCATTGCCTTCCGAGAGAGATTCCAGATCCTTAGAAAGGTGCGGAAAAAAGGTATATACCTCAGCTACCTTGTCCATGAGGGCCTTAAACTGTCAGTTTCATATGCTAAAATACCAACAGTTTCTGTTATCTCAATTGAAAAGTAAAATGTCACAACCTGAACAACCAGACATGAAGGAGCTGCAGGATTTGATGCGTAGTGCAGAACAAGTGGGTAAACATACCTTACAATGTGGTTTTGATGCTCTAGAGGCCTCATGTAGAGCTGCTGTTACAGGCTCAGTCATACGTAGGCATGCTTGGCTCAAGGAACAAGCCTTGCCTGATAATGTCAAAGCTAAATTACTAGACGCCCCTCTTCAAAAGGATGTACTATTTGGGGCAAGTATTACGGAAAATGGAGGAAAAGGCTAAATCAATGCAAACTGTGAAAGAATTTCTACAGGTTCAACCCCCACATTTGAGGAAGTATTACGGAAAATGGAGGAAAAGGCTAAATCAATGCAAACTGTGAAAGAATTTCTACAGGTTCAACCCCCACGTTTGAGGAAGTATTACGGAAAATGGAGGAAAAGGCTAAATCAATGCAAACTGTGAAAGAATTTCTACAGGTTCAACCCCCACGTTTTAGTAGAAATTGGCCTTCCAAAAACTGGTCCTTTCCTGCCACAGACAGACCCCAAAGAGGCAGATACAGGCACCCGAGGGGCAGAGGACAAACACAAGGCTCGTACAGAGGCAGACAATGGCAAGCTCCTACACAAAGAGGTGGTGAGGACAACTCGCAATCTTTCAGAAAGCAAAACCAATGACTTTCCCCTTTGCATGCCAACCAGGTCTCAAATGGCAGCACCCTTAGGAGGAAAGCTGGCACTTCTCAAAAAATTGGCATATTGTCACAAAGGACAAATGGATCCTGAACATTATAAACAGAGGCTACAAATTCCATTTTCATACCCTTCCAAAACTGAAAGGCATGCCAAACCTGCCACATAATCAAAGGGCAGAGGCACAAAAGCAAATTTCAGATCTTATAAACATGAAAGCTATTCAAGAGGTACCTACACACGAACAAGGTCAAGGTTTTTATTCCAGGCTATTTCTGGTGCCAAGGAAGGGCAAAGATTGGAGACCTATTTTGGATCTTTCCATCCTAAACACATTCCTACTCGTACCAAAATTCAAGATGCTCACTCTACAGCAACTTCTTCCCATGCTGGGCAAGGAGTCTTGGCTGGTAACATTGGACCTCAAGGAGGCATACCTGAATGTCCCAATCAGACAAAATTGCAGAAGATACCTCAGATTTCTTGCAGGTTCAATACATTATCAATTCTCTGCATTGCCCTTTGGTTTATCTATTGCGCCCAGAGTATTCATGAAATGCCTGGCATCAGTAATTGCCAACTGCAGACTTCAAGGGATACAAATATACCCTTATTTGGACGACTGCCTGATCCAAGCGGACAGCAAGCACATTCTTCTGAAACATCTGGCTTATGTAATAATGTTATTAAACTCTCTAGGATACACAGTCAACAAAGAGAAATCAAGACTAATACCCTCTCGGAAGATATTTTTCCTGGGTGCCAATTTGGACACAAACACCCAGATGGCCTACCTCACGCCAGAGAAGCAGGGGCAACTAATTCAATATTTCAGAACACTGGCAAATTGCACCAGGCTGATTGCAAGGAAAATCCTGCAGGCTCTGGGATTCATGGCATCTTACTAATCCCATGTGCAAAGCTGCATATGAGAACTACAGTGGTACCTAAAAAACATATGGCCTCAACACAGCCACAATTTGGAAACAGTGATGCCACTAATTCCATGTCTGCAAAAGGAATTTCTGTGGTGGGCTCAAGCATGCCAAACAAACACAGGTCTTCCATTCAGCAAGCCTCAAGCAAATCAAGTCATCACAACAGACGCCTCGGACTACGCCTGGGGGGCGCACATGACAGACCGGTGCATTCAGGGCAAATGGACCCAAAAAGAAAAGCACCTTCACATCAATCAAAAAGAAATGCTAGAAGTGATAAATGCTATTACAGCCTTCAAGGACCTTCTACAACCAGGTCAGCTATTAATAAGAACAGACAACACCACAGTTATGTGGTACATAAACAAGCAGGGAGGAACACATTCTTATCCCCTATGCAGACTGGCCATGTCACTTTGGAACATGGCCATGGACTTACAAATGGAGCTACAAGCACAGTACTTGCCAGGCAAGGAAAACACGCTGGCAGACAACCTAAGCAGGAATATGACAGATCCACACGAATGGAAGTTGCATCCAAAAGTTTTTTTACAGAAATAATCCAAGAATGGGGAAGGCCAGACATAGATCTCTTTGCCTCCCACAAAAATCATCAATTGACAAAATTCTGCTCAAGGATCTTCCATCCAAAGGACATCAATGACAGTTTATGCCTTCCCACCCCACCTCTTCCTCTGCTGCCCAAAGTCCTATTGAAGACCAGAGCAGACAGACTAAAGATGATCCTCCTTGCTCCGGACTGGCCAAGGCAACACTGGTACCCACTACTAAGGAGCCTGACGCATTCCTCACCATGGACCCTGCCTCTAATGCCACCTCTTCTGACTCGACACAGCTTCAAAACTCTTCATAGTCAGCTGAAGACACTCAATCTAGCCGCATCGAAGATTCCTTAGCATCACAGCAGGCCCTGCTCTCCAAGGAGGTGCAGGATGTCATTTTGGAGGCCAGAAGGCCATCAACTAGAAAAGCTTACTCTGCAAAATGGAAACGTTTTTGTGTTTTGAATGAGAAAAAGGGCCAGTGCCCTGGAAAACTGAATTTACCTCAAATACTACAATATTTGGCCGAACTGCTAAGCAGTGGACTTTCGTTCTCCTCCATCGAAATCTATGCCTCAGCCATTTCTGCAGAATACAACACTGATCCACCTTTATTCTCTCACCCTCTATTAAGACAGTTCATCAGAGGGGCTAAGAATTTAAGACCTCCAAGAAAACAACCAATACCTGCTTGGGATCTTAATTTCATTCTGGAAAAACTGACTTTGCCCACTTTTGAACCAGCTGCCTCATCAGATTTTACAATATTTGTCCTGGAAAACAGCTGTCCTTCTGGCTATCACTTCAGATCGTAGAGTTTCAGAGCTACAGGCTCTTATGGCTGTCCAGCCTTTCATCATCTTCCATCAGGACAGAGTTTCATTACGTACCAACCAGTCCTTTATGCCTAAAGTGGTATCCAGGGAAGCTTTAAATCAGGCCATACATTTACCTACTTTTTATCCTAATCCTCAAAACAAAGGAGAGATTACTGCATTCCTTGGACATCCACAGACAACTGCGTTATTATTTGGACAGAACAAAGCCTTTCAGAAAACCAGAACAGCTTTTTGTGGCCTATGCGGTAGGAGCTCAAGGAAAGTCAATATCCAAACGGACAGTCTTAAAATGGATAGCCCACTGCATACGCTTTTGCTATTCCTTTCATGGCAAAACTGTACCTACAGGCATTAGAACTCATTCCACCAGGGCCACAGCCACCTCTGCAGCCTTCTTCAGAGGAGTTCCTACCAAGGATATTTTAGAAGCAGCCACTTGGAGTTCTGTGCATACCTTCTCTAAGCACTACAACCTACCATTATACTCCAAGTCTAGAGCAGGCTTTGCCACTGCAGTCTTGCAGGGCATTTTAGCTCCTCCTAGCTCCACCTAGTGCCTCCCACCCCTTTCTTAGCTTTGGGATTCTACCCATCTGTTATGACTGCAGCTGTATGCACGATGAACATAGTACAGTTTTGTACCTACCATAAATGTAGATGTTAGAGTGCTAATACAGCTGCAGTCCAGGTTTCCCTCCCACCTTCCCCTCTAGGGGTATTCTTTTATGGTGTATTTGCTTGCAACTATTGTTTTTTTGATTATATTGCTTTGCATTATTACATTATTTTATGTATTGCCTTCCTTCTGGGGGCACCTGACATCTGGGGCAAGAAAGACTGAAGAAAGTGGCGTCGGCTGGTTCTTTTATACCCCTGTCGCACTGACGTCAGGGAAGAAGGGACGACAACCGACACCGGACCTAGACTTTGGAATTCGGCCGACCGAGGACCCGCCTGACGGCAGGAGAACCCATCTGTTATGACTGCAGCTGTATTAGCACTCGAACATCTACATTTATGGTAGGTACAAAACTGTACTTTTGGTTCCCCGCATGGCCAAGGATTTACCTTTTCCATATGCATTTTATTCTGGATCTGCATAGCCTTCCTTGTCCTATGGCGACTGTTTTCATCTGGGGCAGTTCAGTTCTGGTTAACTGCGTTCATACATCACCTTTATGCCCTAAGTCCTGTATGGGGAGCATGTGTTATGTAAGGCACATCCAAAATCTAAAGGCTTTGATATACTGGCTTGGACGTTGGGCTATCCTTAGCAGGAGATCCCCAAGGCAAAGAATACTACAACAGTGTAAGGTATTACACAACTTTATTATTACACAACTTTATTGTCTTCCAGGAATTGATGCAGATGCGGGGGACACAGTGATCAAGGGAGTTGATTGACTTAGGATAGAAATAAAAAAGGCACAGATTTTTTTTTTTTTTTTTTTTTTTTTTAAGTGTGCTTGTGTAAAGATGTATATGACAGCTGGTATTGATGTGCCATCGCCACCACTGATTTAAAATACATAGGAAAACTAAGGAGAAAAAATTATTTACCTTGTGCTCTAAGTGTCTGCAGACAGATTAAATATTTGTATGTTTTGCTGTGAAGTTTTGGCAATTTGTATGTACATTTGAGAAATTTGCTTTCTCATTGGGATTTCTTAGTTGGTATTCCCAGGCCTGTGACCAATTAATCCACAAATTTGCTAGGCATTTCCTAATGTGAGAACAATATAAGGTATAGGCTGTCATCAGCTTTGACTATGCCAGAGTGAGAAGAGGATTACACGTTTATTTTCCCTTTGAGGATGGGATTTGAGCAGATTTACAGGTGAAAAAGCAAGTGATGTGCACCAGACAGCTCCAGCCATACTGGGAGGGTTGCTTCATTTGTTTGCACTCCTGTAGATGTTCTTCGTGTTTCACTGTTGCAGTCATTACATTTGGGTAATCTGCTTGCAGGTAACCCTCAGTTGGCCTGATTATCAAAGTCTTGGGATCCTGCGTCGGTTGCTGTCTCATCTTCCATGACGTCAGGTAGACAGGGGTATAAAGCATGCAGCTGACACCATTACATCAGTCTTTTTTGCCATGTGGTGCCTGAAGCAGAAGCAGTTTGCAAGTGTGGTCGGCAGATTCCTGGAATTTTCGTTTGAGTTTCAGATCCAAAGTCTTCAACTAAGCTAAGTACCCTGTTGTGGATCCCTTTTTCTTGCTCTAAATCGATGTCGGTAAAAGTTAACAATTGTATTTCTTTTGGAAAGCAAATACCTCCTAAAGATTTTCATTCGTACTGCATTCCTTGCTTAGGCCCAGACCACGATTTACCTCGCTGTCGGTTCTGTGGCTTATTGAAACCTCGAACTATTCGTCTGTTCATTTTCGCATCTAAATATTTTGGTACTCTGTTCAGTTATCCAGAAATGGCTTCGGTAAGTCACCAGACTACCGACATTTCGAAAAAACGCAAAAAAAGAGAGAGACGGACAGCATAGGTCCAAAACTGCCGACGACTCTTCTCCTAAGCTAGTCGCCAGTTCACCTGTACTCAGTGAGGCTCTTTCACAGCCCCTGATACCGCTACTTCAGAATTGCAGGCCTCTACCGAGACCCATTCGGAGTCTGGTATGCCATGAGATGCTTCTTCGACTGTGGAACCTGTATGGACGGGTCTGGAGCCACTGTGCAGGCATCGGCTTCTGAGGGTGTATTCAGGCCTACTAACTTGCATATTAAACTGACGCCATCTTCTTCAAGGCCCAAAACTCGAGCCATGCCTAGAAAACCAATGCCCAGACTGCATGGTCAGGCCCCTATGCCTAAAAAAATAAATAAGAATGGCTGAAGACCTTATTACTCTAATCAGGGGAAACCACCCTTCTCCCTCTAAAAGACCTAGAACTGGTTTTCCTTCTGATCAGGATTCTGAAATTTCCGTTTTCTCTGATTACCAGGAGTTGCCCTTATCTGCCTATGAGGATTCTGATGCAGAGGACTCCATTCCCTCTGCTTCCCCTCCAGAGGATTTCTCTTTTTTTGGTGAAACTTTGCATACTCCTAGGGAGCATTTCCACTGGGAAAAGCCAGGATTATTCTGACTCCAAAAAGAGGCTTAGGGGATTCTTACTCCTACCTCAGCACAGGCCTTTAGTTATCCCTCCTGTACTGGACATTGTAGATGATGCCGCCTTGGAATCAAACCTGGCCCTTGACACTTTAATCCGGCTCCCGGAAAATGTGTGTGTTAGAGTACCTGACTCACAATTTCCTCTCTAAGAATCCTACTGCGGATCCTGAGACCATTTCACAGGGACCCAGAGGCATTAAGGCTACTACTGCCAAAAACCCTACCCCAGATTCCAGGGCCCTGGACAGATTGGGTAAGAAGGTGTACACTTCTGCAACTTTGGCCATTAGGGCCTTAAACTGCCAGTTTCATATGTTAAAGTATCAGCAGCATATTATTGGATTGCTTAAACAGAAAATGATGTTGATTCCTGACTGTGCTGAAAATAAAGAATTACAGGATTTAATGCATTCTGCTGAACAAGTTGGCAAACATACTTTGCAATGTGGGTTTGATTCATTAGAGGCATCTTGCAGGGCTGCTGTCACTGGGTCTGTACTTGAGGCATGCTTGGCTTAAGGAGCAATCTTTGCCAGATCATGTTAAAGCTAAATTACTGGATGCTCCCTTAAACCAAGACCACCTGTTGGGCAACAAAGCAGAAGTACTTAAAAAGATGGAGGAAAAATCTAAATCTATGCAAACTGTTAAAGATTTCCTGCAAGTACAGCCTCCCATATTTAGTAGGCACTGGCCTTCTAAGAATTGGTCCTTTCCTGCCTCTTCCAGGCCTTCTCAATCCAAACCCAGATCCAGCAGAACACCCAGGCTTCAGTCCCAAGGTACTCGCAGGCCTAAGCAGTGGGGGGGCTCCCACTTCCAAAGCCGGGAGTAGTAAGACACCCCCCCTGTGGTAAACTGTCACAATAACTTAACTTTAAACCTTCCAAGCCCTGCTCAGCTGACTGTTCCTTTAGGGGGAAAGATCGCCCTGCATGCAAAAAAACTGGGAACTCATTACCAAAGACAAATGGGTTTTAAATATAGTTTCCCAAGGATACAGATTCCACTTCCACTCCTTACCAACCCCAAACGGTTGGCCAGACCTACCCCCAAATCAGTGGGCAGAGGCTGAAAAGCAAGTTCTCTCTCTTCTAAGAATCAGGGCTATTCAGCCTGTCCCAGAAGAAGAATGGGGCCAAGGTTTCTACTAAAGACTTTTCCTGGTACCCGGAAAAGACCATTCCTGGCGTCCTGTCCTGGACCTGTCTATCCTAAACACTTTTTTTGGTAATCCCAAAATTCAAAATGCTAACTCATCAGCTGCTTCCCATGCTAGGTAAAAATGCTTTGTTGGCAACACTGGATTTAAAGGAAGCCTACCTGCACATCCCAATAAGGGAATCTTGCAGAAGATACCTACGCTTCAGAGCAGGCTGCATGCACTATCAGTTCTCTGCACTGACCTTTGGTTTATCTACTGCGCCCAGGGTATTCCTAGTTCCAGTCATTGCATTCTGAAGGCAAATATTCAAATATACCCATACCTAGACGATTGTCTATTTCAGGTAGAAAGCCAGGATTATTAAATCATCTGGCATTTGTAAAGAAATTACTAACTTCTCTGGGGTACACCATAAAAAGAAACATCTAGTACCCTGCCAACAAATTGTATTCCTGGGAGCAAGCTTGAGTACAACTTCCCAGATGGGCCTACCTCACGCCAGAGAAGCAAGTTCATTTGACAGCCTATTTCAAACAACTGGCCACAAAGACCCAGCTATATGCAAGGAAAATTACTGTAAGCCCTGGGGTCCATGGCCTCTTGCATTCTACTAATTCCATATGCAAGACTGCATATGAGGAAACTACAATGGTATCTAAAAAGCCAATTGTGTCAACATTCTCTGGACCTAGAATCAATGATTCCTATCATACTTTGTCTAAAAACAGAGTTCCTTTGGTGGGCAGAGGCCTGCCACCAAAACAAGGGACTGCCATTCACTCTACCCCCTGCTGCCCAAACCCTAACAGACACATCAGACTATGCATGGGGGGGCTCCCTTGGCTGGGCAGTGCATTCAGGGCAAATGGAACCCAAGTCAAATGCACCTGCATATCAGTCAAAAAGAAATGTTAGCTGTACAGAATGCTCTGACAGCCTTCAAGGACCACATTATTCCAGGACAATTATTAGTAAAGACGGACAACACCACTGTTATGTGGTACATAAACAAGCAGGGAGGAACCCACTCGTACCCTCTCTACAGACTAGCCATGGCTATGTGGAACACAGCCTTGAGCTACCAAGTGCACCTACAAGCTCAATTCCTGCCAAGCAAGCTAATTACACTGGCAAGACGACCTAAGCAGAAATCTCATGGACCCACACGAATGGAAACTGGAACCAAAGATGTTCAGCATTTTGAGAAACAAATGGGTTTGCCTCCCCTCAGAACTACCAGTTGGACAAAGTCTGCACAAGGACTCCCCGCAGACAAGCTTGGAAAGGGGATGCCCTGTCCTTCACCTGGAAAATCAGTTTATACCTTCCCCCCCCTGTGCCTCTCCTCTCCAAAGTGCTACTAAAGATCAAACATGACAAACCAAGGACAATACTTATTGCACCAGACTGGTCACGCCAACACTGGTACCCCCTCTTGCGCAGTGTCACTTTTGGAACCATGTACCTTCCTCAGACCCCTGCCCTGCTGCCCCAGCAGGAGGGCCAGATTCTGCACCACAGCTTCAAACCCTGAACTTTGCAGCATGGCTAATTACATGAGCTCTCCGTTACCATCCCTCAGTAAGCAAGTGATGGATGTCATTCTGGAGGCAAGGAGGCCTAGTACTAGAAAATCCTATGCTGAAAAATGGATAAGATTCTGTTCCTGAAGCCAAACGGGGGATGGACACAACTGTGCCCAATTTACCGCCCATTTTGCAATACTTAACTGAGATGCTTCACAAGGGTCTTTCCTTTTCTACCATCAAAATTCATGCCTCTGCCATTTCAGTAGAATAAAGTGATTAGAAGCACACCACGACAATTGAAGCCAACTTAAAAAGCTGATGTATCCTTTATTTGTAGAAAGTAAGTGCTTTCACGCCTCACAGGGCGCTTCTTCAGACTTTAATGAAAATAAAAAGTAAAAAACTCCCTTATATCTCTACTTAACTCTTTCTTAAGCCAATGAAATCTCTGAATGTTAATTAGCTAATTAATTCTAATTAATTCTAATTTACAGCATTTAATTTCCTTGTCTTTAGAGAGATCTTTATAAAGACAGTTGTTGACTGATAGAATTGTCTAATAAAACTGGCAGTCTACTGTGAGTTTCTAAAAATAATAAAATATTAATAAAATGTATTCATACACATGATGTACCTATACGCAAACAGACATACATAAAATATTCATATAGAAACATAAAAATATAAAAATACATAAATATAAATATGAAAATGTAAAAAATGCATACACATACATATCCATATCTGTATACTTATATACGACTCAATCTATACCTCGATATTATGTATAAATATATGTGTGAAAGTGTGTGTATATATATATATATATATATATGTGTGTGTGTGTATATGTATATGTGTAAATAAGTATGTATAAAAAATATATATAAAGATATATATATATATATATATATATATATATATATATATATATATATATATATATATATATATATATATATATATATATATATATATATATATGTGTGAACGTATGAAGTAAATTTAATATATGATGGAAATGTGTGTGAATGTAAATATAAAAGTGAATGTAAAAATGTATATAAAAAAAGTATGTATATGCTTATATATGTATGTGAGAATCGCATGAATGTGTATGTGAGAGTATGTGGTGAAAATCAGTAGGAATTAAGTGCAATATGTATACTTAAATGAGAGGAACTAGTGTATGCAAGTGAAGAACTGTATGGAAAGAGCAGTGTTGTTAATGTCTCAATGGTCTGCCTTTCAAAAAGGGTTTTAAAGAAACTCTGTCATTGAGACCATGTCTAATATCAGCTTGTAGTCTGACTATCCATTTGTTCTCTTCTTTTTCAGTAAAGTTACTTATGTTTCCTAGCCTTGTGGTGGTATGTATCAGTTCTAAAACCATGAACTTAAATTTATGTGTGGTATCATTATAAATCACATGTTTGGCTAGGGCATTGGTCTCATTCTCTTTGCTTATGGCATATAGATGATCCCTAATTCTCTCTCTTAATGTTCTACTCGTTTTACCAACATAATACATATTGCATTTCTGACAAACGCCTAAATAAACAACATTTCTGGAAGCACAACTGGCATAGAAATCAAACTCATAACATACTTGTGTGTCAGGATGTATAAAAGTATTTCTATTATACATATATATATATATATATATATATATATATATATATATATATATATATATATATATATATATATTGACACTGGTTACAATTGTAACAAAGAAAAGTTCCCTTTTTTACTGAAAGTATTCTAGTCTGTTTGTGCTCATAACATAGTAGTCTCTTCAAGGACCTAGTGTTCTTATAACTGAAGCTCGGATGTTGACCTACTATCTTACTAATCTCCATTTAAAGTCAAAATTCCCCAGTTCTTTCTAATAACATCTGTTATTCTATTACAGTTAGTATAAGGGATATTAACTCTTTGTCCAATCTTACTTCTTTTCTGATGAACTACCATATTATTATTCTGTTGTTCAGCACCTTCTATATATGGACGTCCTTTACCTGTTCGATCCACATAATTTAGATTCTCTAAATCTTTTTTTATTATAACCCCTGTCTGATAAATCCTTTTCTGTGTCTAATAAGGCTTTTTCAAAAAATTCCTGTTTACTAGTTAACCTTGAGCATCTCAATGCCTGATTCTTTACCACGTTTTTATATATATGTGGGGGATGCATACTGGTTCTGTGTAAGAAGGCATTTCTTCGACAGGGTTTCGATGTATGTATCTTATCTCTATCTTTTGAAATCTACACATCTAGAAACTCTATAGAATCTTTTGAGCAGTTACTAGTTAATGTTAAAAAGCTAGTGGTGCCATTTATATAGGTAATAAAATCATTAAGTGATTCATAGTCTCCTCCCCAAATCAAAAAGAGGTCATCCACAAATCTCTTATAAAGTCTAATATATTTAGAAAAAACAGTATGTTGTAGAATGTATGTATGTTCCCAGTAAGCAAGTACTAAATTTGCATATGAGTTGGTGCATGGGGTAGCCATTGCCACTCCTGTTGTTTGCAAAAATACTTATCAGAAAATATGAAAACATCATTATTCAAAATTATTTCCAATAACATTATAATCTTAATTACCTCATCCCTTGTTATATCTTTCTGAATTAGGTACAACCTTAAATATTCTAGACCCTACATCATTGGGTATACATGTAAATAGGGACTTTACATCCAGGGTTACTAGATAATCTGTTTCCATCAAGAGCCCATCATTATTTAATGTAGTTGGTGCTTCTAAAAACTGTTGCGTGTCCCTAAGAATAGATGTAGGTGTTTGTACAATAGGTTTTAGCTGTTTCTCTATATAGATGTAGATGCTCTGTTAACTATCCCTTGCCTGAGACTATAGGTCTCAGAGGTGGTTTTTGTAGGTTCTTATGAATCTTTGGTAAACCTCTAAACATAGGAACTAGTGGTTTCTCAATAAGAAAGTATTTGTAAAGATCATTATCTATAATAGAGCACATTATCATATCATATAAATCTGTGTATACATTCTTAATTAAAACATTCAATTCCTTAGGAGTTAGGCACTTATAGGTAGTCTGTTCAGACAACATGTCAGTTATTTCTTTCTCATAGAAGTCCTTGTCTAATATCACAGTGGCACCTCCCTTATCCATGAGCCTAATCACAATATTTACATTATCCTGTAATTCATTTAAAGCTAGTCTTTCTTCACTAGTTAAATTAAAAAATTGCGTTTTTGGCTTACAAGATCTATCATTAAACAGTGCTAATAAGTCCGCAGTACATGCTTTTTCAAAACATTCTAAATAACTGTGTAGTGGAGGTATAAAAGTTGATGGTTTAGAAAATACACTGACATTGTTATTCATTAAACCTTGATCATCATTATTGTATAGTAAGCCTAATGCTACATTTCTAGTAAAGCACTTGAGGTCAATTATAATAGTTACATCAACAGACTGAAGGAATAAAAGATCATCCTTTATTCAAAACAGTTACCTCCATTGACGTTAAAGTATGTTTCGATAAGTTCACTATTAAGTCCTTTGTGCTGGCTTCAGAATTTTCTTCTGGAATTTGTACGGCTCCTCGGACGTCTTCCTCTTGCACCCCTTGTAAGTCGGACTCCATTCTTGTCTGTTCATAGGTTTGAACGAAAGGGGAAAATGGAGCTCTTCATGTAATTCCTCTATGGTATCTATTGCTGTCGTTGTTAGCGTAGTTTTAGGTCGAACGACCAGTTGAGGATTGTCTTTGAAGAGACAGGCTCTGGATTGTCCTTGAATGTAGAGACAGGCTCAGCGTGCATCTCCACCACTACCTCTTTCTCGTTTCGCACGCTGTTAGCCGGAAATGATGTAATAGAACTGGCAGTGGTGGTAGGAACAGTAACTCGATTGTACTGTGTTAATGCTTTCTCAGTATAAGAGGGAGTTTCAGCATTTCTGGTCCTGATGGACTCCGGCCAGGAGAAGACGTTCCCCTGGGCGAAATCTAGACAGTCCTTTTCTAATTTCCTTTGTTTAGCTAAGAGTAGTCTATTAACAACATACAGACAGAGGGGGTTTTTTTTAGTGAACTATCAACCACATTATCTATACATAAGGGATTTAACCAAAAGTTGATTTAATGTATCTGCTTCGCTTTTCAGTTCAGATTCTATGGTAGTATATTGTTCTATTAAAAGTTCAATATATTTAAAGCTGGTTTCCAAATTAATTTTTTGCCATTTCGACAATAATTCAGGGTATGTGGATCCGAATGTAGGCATTTTCAGTATGCGTAGTCCTCTGGGGACAATTCTAAATGCTAGAATGCTTCCATACGTTTCCTTTGCCATTCCACATTCTTGATTTTCACTAATACATCTTCCAGTCTCCTCCATTGTTTGTAAAATATTTACATTTAGTGATTGTCCTTTTTTGTTGGTTTCTGCTTTAGCCAAGTCATTATAGGATAACCTTAGCAGTGGATTACCTTCATTTTGTAGTAGTTCCAAACCATTAATGTTCATCATATTGCTTCTAGATTCACTCATGTGGATTCCAGTTGCTTCTGTCATGTCTCCTCAGTATAAAAACACTGAGGGGACATGATAGTTTGGGACAACTACTTCAAAATGAAGGTAATCCACTGCTAAGGTTATCCTATAATGACTTGGCTAAAGCAGAAACCAACAAAAGGACCATCACTAAATGTAAATATTTTACAAACAATGAGGAGACTAGAAGATGTATTGGTGAAAATCAAGAATGCGGAATGGCAAAGGAAACGTATGGAAGCATGTCTAGCATTTAGAATTGTCCCCAGAGGACTACGCATACTGAAAATGCCTACATTCGGATCCACATACCCTGAATTATTGTCAAAATGGCAAAAAATTAATTTGGAAACCAGCTTTAAATATATTGAACTTTTAATAGAACAATATACTACCATAGAATCTGAACTGAAAAGCGAAGCAGATACATTAAATCAACTTTTGGTTAAATCCCTTAACATACAGACAGAGGGGTTTTTTAGTGAACTATCGACCACATTATCTATACATGATAATAGACTACTCTTAGCTAAAAAAAAAAAAAAAAAGGAAATTAGAAAGGGACTGTCTAGATTTCGCCAAGGGGAATGTCTTCTCCTGGCCGAAGGAGTCCATCAGGACCAGAAATGCTGAAACTCCCTCTTACACTGAGAAAGCAGTAACACAGTACGATCGAGTTACTGTTCCTACCACCACTACCGGTTCTATTACATAATTTCCGGCTAACAGCCTGCGAAACGAGAAAGAGGTAGTGGTGGAGATGCACGCTGAGCCTGTTGCTACATTCAAGGACAATCCAGAGCCTGTCTCTTCATTCAAAGACGATTCTCAACTGGTCGTTCGACCTAAAACAACGCTAACAACAACGACAGCAATACAAACCATAGAGGAATTACATGAAGAGCTCCATTTTCCCTTTTCGTTCAAACCTATGAACAGACAAGAATGGAGTCCGACTTACAAGGGGCGCAAGAGGAAGACGTCCGAGGAGCCATACGAATTCCAGAAGAAAATTCTGAAGCCAGCACAAAGGACTTAATAGTGAACTTATCGAAACATACTTTAAAGTCAATGGAGGTAACTGCTTTGAATAAAGGATTATCTTTTATTCCTTCACAGTCTGTTGATGTAACTAATATTATAATTGACCTCAAGTGCTTTACTAGAAATGTAGCATTAGGCTTACTACACAATAATGCTGATCAAGGTTTAATGAATAACAATGTCTTTGTATTTTCTAAACCATCAACTTTTATACCTCCACTACACAGTTATTTAGAATGTTTTGAAAAAGCATGTACTGTGGACTTATTAGCACTGTTTAATGATGGATCTTGTAAGCCAAAAACACAATGTTTTAATTTAACTAGTGAAGAAAGACTAGCTTTAAATGAATTACAGGATAATGTAAATATTGTGATTAGGCTTGCGGATAAGAGAGGTGCCACTGTGATATTAGACAAGGACTTTTATGAGAAAGAAATAACTGACATGCTGTCTGAACAGACTTACCTATAAGTGCCTAACTCATATGGAATTGAATGTTTTAATTAAGAATGTATACACAGATTTATAAGATATGCTAATGTGCTCTATTATAGATAATGATCTTTACAAATACTTTTATTGAGAAACCACTAGTTCCTATGTTTAGAGGTTTACCAAAGATTGATAAGAACCTACAAAAACCACCTGAGACCTATAGTCTCAGGCAAAGGGATGGTTAACTGAGAGCATCTCCATCTATATAGAGAAACAGCTAAAACCTATTGTACAAACAACTACATCTATTCTTAGGGACACGCAACAGTTTTTAGAAGCACTAACTACATTAAATAATGATGGGCTCTTGTTGGAAACAGATTATCTAGTAACCCTGAATGTAAAGTCCCTATTTACATGTATACCCAATGATGTAGGTCTAGAATATTTAAGGTTGTACGTAATTCAGAAAGATATAACAAGGGATGAGGTAATTAAGATTATAATGTTATTGGAAATAATTTTGAATAATGATGTTTTCATATTTACTGATAAGTATTTTTTGCAAACAGGAGTGGCAATGGCTACCCCATGCACCAACTCATATGCAAATTTAGTACTTGCTTACTGGGAACATACATGCATTCTACAACATACTGGTTTTTCTAAATATATTAGACTTTTTATAAGAGATTTGTGGATGACCTCTTTTTGATTTGGGGAGGAGACTATGAATCACTTAATGATTTCATTACCTATATAAATGGCACCACTAGCTTTTTAACATTAACTAGTAACTGCTCAAAAGATTCTATAGAGTTTCTAAATGTGTTGATTACAAAAGATAGAGATAAGATACATACATCTATCTATAGGAAACCTTGTCGAAGAAATGCCTTCTTACACAGAACCAGTATGCATCCCCCACATATATATAAAAACGTGGTAAAGAATCAGGCATTGAGATGCTCAAGGTTAACTAGTAAACAGGAATTTTTTGAAAAAGCCTTATTAGACACAGGAAAGGATTTATCGGACAGGGGTTATAATAAAAAAGATTTAGAGAATCTAAATTATGTGGATCGAACAGGTAAAGGACGTCCATATATAGAAGGTGCTGAACAACAGAATAATAATATGGTAGTTCATCAGAAAAGAAATAAGATTGGGCAAAGAGTTAATATCCCTTATACTAATTGTAATAGAATGATAACAGATGTTATTAGAAAACTGGGGAATTTTGACTGTAGATTAAGAGATTAGTAAGATAGTAGATCAACATCCGAGCTTCAGCTATAAGAACACTAGGTCCTTGAAGAGACTACTATGTTATGAGCACAAACAGACTAGAACACTTTCAGTAAAAAAGGGAACTTTTCCTTGTTACAATTGTAACCAGTGTCAATATATATATATAATAGAAATACTTTTATACATCCTGACACACAGTTATGTTATGAGTTAGATTTCTATGCCAGTTGTGCTTCCAAAAATGTTGTTTATTTAGGTGTTTGTCAGAAATGCAATATGTATTATGTTGGTAAAATGAATAGAACATTGAGAGAGAATTAGGGAACATCTATATGCCATAAGCAAAGAGAATGAGACCAATGCCCTAGCCAAACATGTGATTTATAATGATACCACACATAAATTTAAGTTCATGGTTTTAGAACTGATGCATACCACCACAAGGCTAGGAAACATAAGCAACTTTACTGAAAAAGAAGAGAACAAATGGATAATCAGACTACAAGCTGATATTAGACATGGTCTCAATGATAGAGTTTCTTTAAAACCCTTTTTGAAAGATAAACCATTGAGACGTTAACAACACTGCTATTTCCATACAGTTCTTCACTTGCATACACTAGTTTCTCTCATTTAAGTATACATATTGCACTTAATTCATACTGATTTTCACCACATACTCTCTCATACACATTCATGCGATTCTCATATACATATATAAGCATATACATACTTTTTTATATACATTTTTTATGTACATTTTTACATTCACTTTTATATTTACATTCACACACATTTCCATCCTATATTAAATTTACTTCATACGTTCACATATATATTCATATATACTTGTGTGTGTGTATATATATATATATATATATATATATATATATATATATATATATAATTTTTTATGCATCATATATATATTTTTTTATATATTTTTTTATACATACTTATTCATATATATATATATATATATATATATATATATATATACTTTCACACACATATATTTATACATAATATCGAGGTATAGATTGAGTCACATAAGTATACAGATATGGATATGTATGTGTGTATTTTTTACGTTTTCATATTTATATGTTTATGTATTTTTATGTTTCTATATGAATTTTTTATGTATGTCTGTTTGCATATAGGTACATCATGTGTATGAATATATTTTATTAATATTTTATTATTATTTTTAGAAACTCACAGTAGACTGCCAGTTTTATTAGACAATTCTATCAGTCAACAACTGTCCTTATAAAGATCTCTACAAGGAAATTAAATGCTGGAAATTAGAATTAATTAGAATTAATTAGCTAATTAACATTCAGAGCTTTCATTGGCTGAAAGAGTTCAGTAGAGATATAAGGGAGTTTTTTACTTTTTATTTTCATTAAAGTCTGAAGTAGCGCCCTGTGAGGCGTGAAAGCGCTTACTTTCTACAAATAAAGGATACATCAGCTTTTTAAGTTGCCTTCAATTGTCGTGGTGTGCTTCTAATCTCTTTTTTTCTACTGGACTTATAACTTTGTTTTGGAGGCACTTCACCCCTTAAGTATACATTTTATTTCAAGATTTATCTTTGTACTCTGCCATTTCAGCTCATTATAATACAGAGCCACCCCTCTTCTCTCATCCATTGCTGAAGCAATTCCTCAGATGGGCCAAAAACTTAAGTCTACCCAGGAGAGCCCCTACTCCAGCCTGGGACCTTAACTTTGTATTGGTAATGCTCACTCTACCTCCCTTTGAGCCATCTGCAAATGCAGAGTTGATATTCTTTTCTTGGAAAATAGCCTTCCTTCTAGCCATCACTTCCGTAAGAAGGATGTCTGAATTACATGCCCTCATGGCAGTGGAGGCTTTCTTCATCTTTCATGCGGACAGGGTGTCCCTCTGGACCAATCCCTCCTTTATGCCCAAGGTGGTATCCAGTGTGGCCCTAAATCAGTCCATTCATTTGCCACTCTTCTTTTCTAATCCACAGAGCAAAGGGGAACGAATACTGCACTCCTTGGACGTGCACAGACAAGTTAGATTTTACTTGGACAGGACTAAGCCTCTCAGGAAATCTGAACAGCTGCTGGTTGCATTTGCTGCAGAGGGGAAGGCCATTTCAAAGCAAACCATTTCGAAGTGGATAGGCCATTGCATTAATTTCTGCTGTAAGTGCCATGAAAAACCTACCCCACAGGGGATAAGACCACATTCAACCAGGGCTGCACCTACCTCTACAGCCTTTCTCAGAGGTGTCCCTACCAGGGACATCCTAGAAGCTGCTACCTGGAGTTCTGTACATACCTTCACCAAGCATTACCACTTGCCAATTTTTTCTAAATCCCAGAGCTAGTTTTGCCACTGCAGTCTTGCAGGGCCTTATAGCTGGTCCTAATGCTATCTAATTGCCTCCTCCCTTCCTTAGCTTTGTGAATCTACCGAAATGTAATGACTGCAACAGTGAAACACGAAGAGCATAGTACATTTGTGTACACTTACCATAAATGTAGATGTTTGAGTGTATTCATTGTTGCAGTACTGGTTACCTTCCCTCCAGCACCCTGACTTCTATTGACTATACTTCTATTCTTGCTTACTAGGCTTAAAGCTTTCTGGTGTATTTTCTTTTTGTTGGAGGTGTAACCTTGCATATAATTGCTTCCCATTATTGGGGCACCTGACATCTGGGGCAAGAAAAACTGATGTAATGGTGTCGGCTGCATGCTTTATACCCCTGACTACCTGACGTCATGGAAGATGAGACAGCAACCAACGCAGGACCCAAGACTTTGATAATCAGGCCAACTGATGGCTGCCTGCAAGCAGATGACCCAAAAATGGCTGCAACAGTGAATACACTTGAACATCTACATTTATGGTAAGTGTACACAACTGTACTTTGTACCTTGCTTTCATGTGGGGGAGGGTTACTTCTGCTAGGCAGTCGTGTTTGGAAGTGGTAAATTTTCCATTATTTTTTTTTTTTTTTTTTTTTTTTTGATGGTTAGTAAATGAGCCAGTAAAATGGGAGAGTCAGTACCATCATTTTGTGACTGAGATAGATGTAAATATATTGTGTACTGGCTTGTATCTTCACAACACATTGGTCAGTAGTGAATTATTTTCATGCAATTGTGACATTGATGGGTTTTGTTTGGTAGCAGCATGTTCAAAGCAGTTAAATTATGAACACCATCACTGCATGCCAGTAAACCTGCCAGTGCGTTTAATGGTGATCCACTTTAACCTTGAGTATTTGGTCAATTTGCTAGTGAGTCATTTTTTTTTTTTTTGTGCAGATAATTTGTCTGCTCTCTAGTAGTCAGCTGTCCCACAGTAAACTGAGCTCATCTTTCTCAAGTGGTGCAATTGCTGGTTGCGAGAGATCTGTCATCCAAGCAAACATCGGTGCTTTGTTGTATAGGGCCCTCACGGCTCTCTCTAGGTGGATACAGTTACACTCGCAGATGTGGGAGCAATGCAGTACCTTCCCCTGAGGGAATGCATTTTCCCACATTCACATGCTGCATGAAGTTTACCACATAATGGCTTGGCAGTACCAAGTACATGTGGAGCAAGGCAGGAATGGGGCTAGTCCATTGCTCAAGCTTCTAATTGAGTTTCGGTTGTTCAGGTCAGTCATAACTTCTCGTGCTGGCATGGTTAAAGCTTGAAGATAGAGAGGGAAGCCTATTACGTATATACTCTTCTAAGTAGAAGATGCCTAATAAATTTGTGGAAGAATTAGCACATATGACGAGGCTTTTATTTTTAAACCAGACAAAAATATGATAAATTATCACAGGAAAGCAACATAACTTGTATTAAAATACTAATGCTCTGGTATAGCTCCATTCATTATATTTACATGGAAAATCACATTCAGCATTGCCATTTTTTTATTTCTAAAGATTTTATACACATTCAGAAGACTACAGAGAATGACTAATAAACTCTGAAGATAACTGCTTTTCTATTTCTGAAGCTCTTTTGGGAAATGTGTGGTAGCTGTAAAATGTATTTTCCTAAACTTATATGGAGTGTAACAGTTTTATTGACGACTGCTTTATTTGTTTAAAACAGTTTAATATAGAAAACAGCAGGATAAAGCAACTTTCCAAAAATGATGCTAAGTTGCTTCTGTCTTCTAATTGATAAAAGAAAAATATCTACGTTGAAGGAAAGGGATTTTCTATTTTACTTTCCTTTGCTCAATTGTAATAATATGATTGCTTTCGAAGTATAGCCAAAAAATAATTATGACTCACCATCTTTTGTCAAAAATAATAGGGTGTGCTCCAGATAGACTGCCTTACAGTTCAGCATTTTATATTTATTTTTCTAAAACTGCTGTTTTCCTGCATACTGTGGGTAGTGCACTTTAAGCATTAATAAACTGTCATGTTTCAAGTCTTGCCTAAAAGCTCTTGCCTGCTCATAGAACAAAAATATTCAAATTCAGCCACTCTCACAAAAAAATGACTTAAGACAAACTACCATATATTTAAAGTACGTGGTACACATTTGCATGGTCTGTATAATAAAGCTTTAGGATAAGGAACAGATGCTTCAGCATTTAAAGTTAACCTCTGCAACAGCCTGTTCTGCTAGTTGTAGTACAGCTGTACTAATCTCAGTCCAAGTCGCAGTCCTCACTGGGCCATGTTTGCCATTAGATTATGCCTTCTGACTGTACTGTGTAGCAGAACTAAGGGATCCTTGCTATAACCAGTCTGAGTGCTAGAGTGAGATGACCATGGTTTATAGGCAGCAGTAGATGTTGCCTGAAGTTTGGAAAGGTGTTCATATACTCTTAATCACACTGGGGTGGAAGCTCCTGAGTTTGTCGCATCAGAGCAGTATAAAATGGTAATCTGTTTCCAAGGCATGTTTTATAGGTAGAGGAAAAAAATGATGCCATTATGGAGCTGTTTTCCATATTGAGATGTTTGATTAGTAAGTGCAATTCAGTTGTAATGTAGTTGGGTCAGAAACCATGTTCATCTTTTAGAATTTCATACTATGCGAGTATTTGATCATATGTTAGCTTTTGCTAGTAATTTAGTGGTTGTTATAATATAGCAATAACCCATGCCTGGGTGTGGGTAATGCTGGATTTACCCATGGTTGGTGTGGTTTGGTCACGAGGGCGAAGCCAGAGTGGCCAAACAAAGCCAACCGTGGGTAAATCCAGCATTACCCACACCCAGAAGTGGGTTATTGCTATTCTACAATGACATTATTTAAGAAAAAAATTACTTTTCTTAAATAAAGGCAGTGTAATGCCTCCTTGCTGCCCTTCCGCAGCTGTCTGGTATTCTGCGGCAATTCTGATGTACTGCGCATGCATTTGCCTACGCAGTACATCAGAGCTGTGGGCAAAAACAACGGAGAAAGCAAGATGTCCGTTGCTTTTTACAAACTGTCTTGCTATGTTAAACTCGTTTAAAAAAAAAAAAGCAACAGAGATTCTCCGTTGCTTTTTTTAAAGCTGTCTCACTATGTTAAACTCGTTTAACATAGCGAGACAGTGTGAAGTAATAGAGATCTTGCATTCTCCATTGCTGTAAAAAAGAGTTATAGTAATGGAAAAAGTCTGGGCGACCGGACCGTTTTCTATTACTATAACTCTGATTTACAACGTGCACACTGACCAATCAGCATGCACATTTTTGAATATTAATGGGGGACCATTGTATAATGTCATAGTTTAACCATCGTATGTATTTGCTAGTAATGTGCTTCTTTTGATGAGGACGTATCTGGTCTTGCTAAGGCATTTACAAATCCTAGAAAGTTGAAAGGGCTGTTATTGGGGCAGTGCAGTTGTAAACTAGAGCCCAGTCCAGTAAATCTAATTCTTCCTAGAGGATTTTGTCTGCTTCTGAGATTGTGCTGCTGAGTGGTAAAGAGGATCTTTTTCTGACGCACAGTCTTCCCGAAAGTGTGTAAGACTGTAATCAGTCATTAGTGGGGACAGAATTTTGACACTGGTCAAGTCACGTGGTAAATTGGTTAGTAAATCTGGTGTTTGTACAGTTACAAATAATGGGGTTAGGCTTAGTACCTGGGTGAGTAAGGCTGTTATGAAATGGGCATCTGAGTAGTTATTTATGGAGCCTATTCCAGTCAAAGTTAAAATCATCTGTAGTTTGTAGTTTTTTGGCTGACTAAATGGAATTTAATGTGATTTCTGTTTAGTTGAAGGTTAAAGGGATGGGGTGTATAGGGATGGGGTGTATATTTTAACAATGAAAGTCATTGCATTATCCTCTGTCAGTTCTACTAGGTATCAGTTAGGGCAGTACTCTGAATCAGTATTACTCTGGTATACAAGTGTGGGATTTAAGGTAACATTTTTGTGTTGAGACACCGCCACCAGTACTTATAACGGTTTGATTTGTGAAGTAATATTTTTGGGTAAGAGGAGGAGGTAATTGTTTATCCAGATGTACTTAATACTGGGTCATTGCAATGTTAACAAATCCTCTAGTGGACTTAATTTGTTTAGACTGCCTCACAGCAAGAGGTTCTCCGGTTCGATTCTCTGCTGGAGTGCTTTCTGTACGGAGTTGGTCTTCCCTGTGGTCGCGTGGGTTTCCTCCTGGTGCTCTGGTTTCCTCCCACATCCCAAATACATGCAGTAGGTGGATTGGACACTCTAAAATTGGCCCTAGGTGTGAGTGTGTGCGTGTGTGCGCCTTCTGTGGAAGGTTGGGCGCCGGGCTGGCAACTCGACAGTGTAAAACTCCACTGCCAATCATGAGCGGACAGATCCGCTGTGGCGACCCCTAACCGGGGAAAAAGCCGAAAGAAGAAGATTCCATTTATGTAAGCTCATGTTGGTCCTTTTTCTTTTTGTCACTTGCTGACTAATGAGTCTGGGAATTGAGTTAGAGGGACAATGAAAGTGAGGTTTAGCGTATTGTCTTTTTTTTTTTTTTTTTTTTCTTGGTAGGGCTAGAATAGATTCCACCAAGTTGAGAGTTTTATTGGAATTTGTGGAATTTTAAGTTTAATGTTGGTGTTGCGTGGTAGGTTGAAGTTGGTGGTGAAATTATTCAAGATTATTGGCTTACAGTTTACAGAATGTATTTACCAAGGAAAAGAGAACTGATAGTTTAACAATGCCATCACATTTCCTATAGTTAAAGAATTGTGTTTATGGGTAAGGAAGTAATTTACAGTTTTAGTCTTGTTCAAACATGAACTTTTCCCTTCTAATATTGTAATATAATGTAGTGTAGGACTGGCAATATGACTGAACTTGTAATGTACGAGTTTGACACTTTGAATTTCAACCTCTAAGGAAATATTTGAGTACATATGTGCATTTCTCTCTCTGTGTATATATAGGTTGTGTGTATGCATATATAAAGTTTATAGATTGTATGTGTGTGTATGTATGCATAACTTGTGAATGTGTGTGTGCGCAACGCATGTCTGGAGTGGTGAGTATGTGTCTGTTTCTGGAGCAGTGTTTTTTGCAAATTTGAGTAGATTACAATGGTGAATTTATTTTGACTGGGTAAAACTTTAATCAACAACAAAATATTGATAGGAAATATTATCCCTATTCTACATTGCAACACCATCTTCCAAACCCTAGCAGAAAGAATAGTTGTGTAAAATCTTACCATAACCATAGATGTCCTTCTGTTCTATATGTTGCAGTATTCATAAGGTGAGGGAGTCTGCTGCAGGCTGTCCCAAAGGTCCGGCCAGTATACAGAAGTCTAAAGCTACTGTGAGGTATTTGCGATGTACATTGGTCCCTGTCCGTCTGCCATAATGTGACGTCTGGTATAAAATAGATGTCTGTACGTACTATCCTCAGAACTTTTCTGCCGCTAGTCTGAATGCCTTCTCCAGTCGTTTGCTCGACAGCTAAGTTGCCGATTCTAAGCCAGGTAAGTGCCCTGTTGCTTTTTTTTTTCTCTTTAATTTTTGTGCTACTGTTTTGCTGCGGTTACATGTCATTTAGGAAGGGCAAGTGTTGTGGAAGGCAAATTCCACATAAGGATTCCCATGACCTGTGCCTTTTTTTGTTTAGGTCCTAGCCACAACCAATACCACAGGTGCTATTTGCAAAGCCTTTGTTCCTAAGACCCTTCACAGCCATCTAGCTTCTTTTAATTTATACTTGGCGAACCAATGCCTTAAGCATTTAGCTCTCAATGTCCTGGAAGGTATGTTGGGCCCTTCAGGGGAGCCTGATTTAAAAAATGGCCAAGAAAGCTAAGCCCGAGGTCTCTGCTGCTCCTCCATTTCTGAATGTCTCTCCCGAGGCTGATGTTTGCCCGAAGACCCATTCAGAGGAAAGCAGTGATTTTTCTGCGAGTACCATAGTGGAGGCTGCAAAGGATCCTGCTAGCATGTCTTCTGGGGAAATGTAGATGTCTGCAACTGACGTACAGAGGGAACACAGGCTCATAGTTTATGAAGGTCCTTGCAGAATACTGCAAATCCCGGTCAGTGAAGAAGTTCCAAGCAACATTATCAAATGAAGGACTATGTTGTGTCCCTCAAACCATCACTGTTTGGATGTTCCACTAAAAAAGCAGAAAAAGTGTGCTGCTCCCTCTTCTGAGGAACATTCTGCAGATTGGCAAGCCTTTTCTAAAGGGTTATTTAATGCCTTTATGGCCCTTAGGCAGTCTACAGGGGTCTCTCTCCCTTCCCCTTACCTTTCTCCAGTTCCTCCTCAAAACAGAATTAGGATTGAGGATTCTTCAGATGAAGATGATTCCTCTGGTGATGAGTCACTGGCATATTCTACCCAAATTTGCTCTCCATTCTGGTATGGTTACCCAGAGGAGGAATCAAATGGTATAAACTCTTCTGGTAGGATCTTAACTTTGTGACTGTTGTGAAGATGAGAGGTTTTTTTTAAGTGGGATTCCTCTTAGGTTTCTGAGGTGCAAAAAGATACTAAGACCCATTACAGCTGGATTCCCCTTCCCCATCTGCATTGCCTCCAGTGTTACCAGCTTTTTTGGATGCTTTCTCCTCTTCTTCTAAGTGTCCAGACTCATAACGTCCTACCCTAAAAAGCCAGATAGATTTTTACAATGTGCCAGAAGATTTCGAGTTTTTATTCCAGTGCCGCCCTGCAGATCCAGCTGCAGTCTCAGTGGCTGCTGATAAGCCCTCAAAGCTTTTGCCTTCAACTTCCCTTCTCCCCTCGGATAAGGAGAGTAAAGTTATGGAATGGTTGGGGAAAAAAGTGTGTACTTCGGCCACTCTTGCCTTTAGGCCTATAAGCTACCAAAGTCATATGACCAAATGTGCCTTGGCCCTTCTTTAAGCCACTCTGTTCATTTCTGATCTTTCTTCCATTTAGCGTTCCTATTCTCAAGTGACACGTCCTTCCATTAAATGCAGCTATTATGCAGTTGAAGCATCTACCAGAGCTGCTGCATCTGGCTCTGTCTTGAGGTACTCTTGGCTGAGGCTGCAGCCACTTCCAGACAACAATAATGGATGCTCCATTAGATACCAAGTCTTTATTGGGATCTGCAGCTGCAGGACTTTTTAAGCCCTCACAAATGAAAGGGTAAGGAGCTCCAGGACCTTAAACATATTTGTGTCCCCAGTTCCAAAATTTCAAAGCAACTACCCTTCTAAAACTATCTTTATTAGGAAGTGGTCCAGACCTTCTTCATCCGGGAGGGTCTATATTATATGCTCGAAGCTTTAAAACTTGGGTGCTCATATGTTCGGCACCATATGAGCAAAGTTTTAAAACTTTGAACATATAATAAAAATAAACAAAAAAAAAAACCCTACCTGAATGCTCTGAGCAGGGGGGCAAGCCCCCCTGCATCCCCCGCTACTTAAATATACCAACTCAGAGATCACACTACAGTGAAGCAAAGGGAAATATTTCCTACAGTGATCTCCACTGAAATGTTCAAGCTTTCAAAAGTTCACTCATATGGTGTCGACCATATGAGACTCAAATTTTGAAAGTTCGAGCTTCTGGTATAAACCCATCCAGGGGTACCTTCTACCTTCTGTTTCTGTCTACTTATTTCTCCTTTCTTCTCTGCTTATCTCAACTCCTCTTATTACTTTTCTTTTCCCTTGTTTATATACTCTCACATCCTGACACCTTTTTTCTCTACCTTCTTTGTCTGTCTTGTAACCACTTCTATTATCTTTGGCTACTTCATCCCTTCCTACTTAAAAGCTCTTTTGACTTATTTTGTAGTTAATCTAACTTCTAAGATGTATTTATCTAATAATTGTCCTCTAATTGCTGTTGCTCTTTGTTTGCAACTGTTTTTGTAACTTTATACCCAACTGTTCTGTATGGGGCTTTTCCCCCCAAGCATCTGCTGAAAATGGGTTATCACTTAGTCGAACATACCCCGTAAACAAATGCCAAAATAAAATTAAATAAATGCCAGAAAATCTTACAATGCCAAGACGACTTCTACAACTACTATTCCTGTTCAGAAGCGGTGTTTTCTGTGCAAGACAGGTAGTCTGCGGCTACCAACCTATTTGTAGCCAGGCCTCACTCCTTGTGTCTTTCCCCGTCTGTTCCTGCTTGGAAACTAATCACCCAAGACACCTAGGTTCTTTCTGTCACACACAGAGGATACTTCATGGTACAGAAAACTCTTCTTTCCGTACAGGGGCATTCCTCAACCTCAGAATCACCCGAGGAGAAAAATTCCATTTGGTCTCAAACCTTGATTTAAAAAGGAGCAGTCCAAGAAGTACAGCTTTCCAAAAGAGGAAAAGGATTCTACTCGAGAATGTTCCTGGTCCCCAGAAAATATCTTCCTTGGTGAACTATTCTAGATCTGTTGCAACTAAATACCTTTCTGAAGGTTTCAAACTTTCATATGCTTTCCTTAAACACCCTGCTCCCTCTCATTCTTCCACAGGCCTTTATGGTGTCTCTAGACACAAGGATGCCTACCTTCATGTCCTTATTCAACTTCTTTACAGGAACTTTTTGCATTTTGCTATTACTTCCCCACATTTTTAATTTTCTGCCTTGCCTTTTCATCTGTCTGTGACACCAAGGGTCTTCACAAAATGCTTAGTTCCTGTAATTGCGTTCTGTAGACTCTGGGGTGGGGGTGGGTTATTCAGATCTTTCCATACCTGGATGACCTCCTCCAGGCTACTTTACCAGACATTCTTCTAGGGTGCCTTCATTTCACAGTTTCTCTACTTGAAAGACTAGGCTTCTCTGTAAACTTCCAAAAATCCTTTCTCACTTCTTCACAAGACCATGTCTTCCTAGGATGCAGAATACAGACAGAAAAATGCTGGCTTCCTTGCCTCCTCAGAAAGTCATCTCTTGAACCGGTTTCTTCCAGACCATCATTCCACTTCAGTCTCTGACCACCAGGGAGTTCCTCCACCTGCTAGACTTCATGGCATCCACTATTCTCATCTTACCTCTAGCCAAACTTCACATGAGGAAATTCCAGTAGTACCTCAGGTCAGTCAGGATGCAACATGCTCATCCACTGAATTTTGCTATTCCTTTCCTTCTCTGCTTGAATCCACCACTAAAGTTCTTTTTTTCAACAGGTTACATTGAATCCAGGGCTTCCTCTCCAACCCCCCCCCCCCTCCACCTTCTGTCTCAGGAATAAATCACAGATGCCTCTGATATGAGATGGGGGGTAACTTTCACTTGGAAGGTTCAAGACATGTGGTCTCCTTCCCAAGTGAAGGAATGCATATAAACATAAATGAGATGAGTGCTTTCATTTTGGCTGTACAAACTTTTCACCCTTTTTCTTCCAGGTCCTCTAAAGTGGTTCACAGACAACACAACACAATTCTTTGGTATGTCAACAAGCAGGGGGGACCAAGTCACATCTCCTGTGCAGGGTGGCTCTCAAGGCTTGGGAGTTGGCAACTCCGTATCAACTAACTCTTCAGGCAGTTTATATTCTTTCCAGTCAGAATGTAGTGGCAGACACGTTGAGCAGGCCCATGAATCAATTCCATAAAATAGATTTTGTTCAGGGATGTGTTTTTGGACATTATCCACTGGTAGGTACTCCTCAAGTAGAGCTCTTTGCCCCTGCTATGAACAGACAACTTCCAAAGTTTTGTGCCAGAGTTCCAGATCCTCTGGCATGGAAGGTGGATTTGCCCTATCCTTCTCGTGGAAGGGAATATTTCTTTACGCATATCCCCCTTCTACAGAAAATTCTGTTAAAGATGCAACAGGACCAACCAAAAATCTTGCTGGTGACTCCCTTTTGGCCAAGACAGCATTGGTTCTCCCTTCTGCATTTAGCCGAGGACAGTCATCACAAGTTACTTTGCAGGGTGGCTCTACTCGCACAGAACAAGGGATCACCAATACTCCCACAAATGTCAGTCTTCATCTGACACTGTGGGTGATAGGGTTTTGATTCCTTTCAGACACCTATTTTCTGAGGATGTGCTAAAAGTTCTGCAGGAAGCCAGAAAACAGTACTGGGAAATCCTACTTATCCAGATGGAGGAGGTTTTCTTATCAGGTGTCTTTCTGAAGACCTACAACCATTGTGTGGATATTCCTGTGGCTTTGTCTTGTCTGTGTGAATTACTGAAGACTGGATTATCATACTGTTCAGTAAAAGTTCATCTCTCCGCCATTTCTGCTTGTCTGCCTATGGTCCCTCCTTTGACTCACAGATTTTGTCAGTCTGTTCCCAAAAGGTGTCCTTCATATCAGACCACGAAGGAAACCAGTTCCTCCTCCTTGGATTCTAATTTTTGTCTTCGAAAAACTTGTTGCTTCCGTTTGAGCCAGCAGTTTCTTCTACTCTACAACATTGCACTTGGAAGACTGTGCTTGTTTTGGCTATCATTTCAGTCAGAAGGGTTTCAGAACTTCAGGCCCTTATGGCTTCCTCTCCTTTTACTCCTTTCCATAAGGACGGTTTCTCTACGCACTAATCCTTCCTGTATGCCCAAGATGGTGAATGAGTTGTCACTTAACCTATCTAGTAATTTGCCTACTTTATCCCTCTGTACAGTAGCTAGCTAGAGGGATTTTACACACCTTGGCTGTGCATAGACAACTTGGATTTTATTTGGATAAAACCAAGTCTATCAGAAAATCTGATCACCTTTTCATTTCTTGTCCCAGGGTTCTGGGCATGCCTGTTTCCAAGGAGACAATCTCCACTTGTAACTCTAAGGCTATTTCCTTTTGTTTTTGTGTTTTCACGGAAAAACCCTAACATCTCCAGTTAAGGCTCATTCAGTGAGAGGTGTTTTTTTCTTCAGGTGCTTTTTTTCAATGGTCTGGATACTTCCTCTATGCTGGAAGCAGCTACTTCGGCTTCTATCCATACATTCACTAAACATTACAGGTTGGATGGTATTTCTAGAGCTGAGTTTACCAGGGCATTTCTTTAGGGGGTTTGTAGAAAGTGCTACTGCTCCTCTTCCCACTCTTTCCACTGCATGAGCTTTGTTATTCTCCCTCATGTTATGCGTACTGCAACAAATGAAAAAAAGGACATAGAATAGTTGTGTAAAATCTTACCATAACCATAGATGTCTTCTGTGTGTTGCAGTATTCTGTCCCTCCCTGCTTCTCTGATGCTTGTTTGATTTCTGGATGTGTGTTCATCTCGGGCTGGTGTTCATCCTGGGGCATTCAGTTCTGAGGATGGTACATGCCAATGTCATTTTATGGCCTGTGTTGGATGGGGACCTGTGTGTGATGTCGCACGTGCCTCACAGTAGCTTTAGACTTTTGTGTACTGGCCAGATGTTTGGGACAGTCTGCAGCAGACTCCCTCATGGTATGAATACTGCAACATATAGAAGAGAAGGACGTCTGTGGTTATGGTAAGATTTTACACAATTTTTTTTGCTAGGGAGTAAGGTGTTGCAGTAGAGTGGGGTTGTACGTGTGTAAAAGTAAGAGCTGATGTCATTTTCATTCATTCCTCAACTGTTGGGTTCAGATTCGACCCCTCTGATTTGACTCTGCTGCTTTTTCCAACTTGTGGAACACAAATTCCTGAGCTCTTCCCTTACCCTTAATGTTCTGGTCCCTTAACATACCTCAGATCTCATTTGTTGCCTTAGCGCATGAACACAGTCACTGCAAACTATGATAAGTTGTCTATCTCGCCTTCATTCTTGCTGGTTGGGTTCAGAGCCAATCCTCGGCTCCAACTCGGCCATCTTCAAAAGCTCGAGAGCAGTTTACTGGCTCGAGGCTACCCCATATCCCATGATGCCTGGCACAAGCTATTCAGATCTAGTTTGCCGCTTCAGACTGTGAGGTTGTCTTACTGGCTCAGGCTCGTATATTGTTTGTACTTTTACTAAATTTTACAAAATTTTTTTTTCTGTATAGTGTATCTATTTACTTAGTTGTTCTGTTCCCCAAGCTAGATTCCCTAGATAGCTTTTATCCCTTTTGTTTTTCTTGAACTTGTTTTACATAGTTTTCCCCACCCCTCCCTTCCTGTAGTGGTAGCCATTTTTTCATTTTATGCTAGTTGTAAAAAAAAAAATAAATATATATATATATATATATAGATATATATATATATATATATATATATATATATATATATATAAGTAGTGTCAGCAATAGTAATTTGTGTTTTGGGCTTGTGTGTGCGCGTTTTTCTCCTTGGTGTGTGTGTGGTAACATGTCCAGGGATACTAAAGTGTCTGGATTCAACAAGTGTGACTCATGCTGTCAGAAGATGTCTCTGACAGATGGTCACACTTCTTGTGTCTGCTGTCTGGGTGCGGTGCACCTGCAGGACTCTTGTTCAGTCTGTCATGCTTTCAGCCCAAGGGTCCTGCAGGAACGCAAAAATAAGTTAATCCTTCGGGGTTTGCTTAAGCCACAGGATTCACCGTATAAGGCACAGCCTGCGAAATCTTCCAAGCCACCAAAGTCTTCGGCTCCGAGTTTTGAGCTGTCGTTGGGTGAAGCAGCAACATTTGCCTCTGCTCCGGCTGGAGCCGATGTGCCTCCCTCACAGTCTGTTCCAACATGAACTTCGGAGCTGTCAGTGAGTCGAAAAAGATCTAGGTCTCCTTTCTTGGAGTCGATACGCTCGGCTCCACAGTCACCTCTGCTCCAGTCGGAGCGCAGTCATAAGTCATCTCACTCCTCTCGTTCCTCCAGACTTTCAGATCATGATTTGGAGAGAGTGGTCAGCAGGTTGCTGAAATCGCAGGCCCTAGCAAAAATGCTGTCCTGCCCCCCCCCCCCCCCAAATCAGGTATCTGCTCCGTCCACTTCTGAAAACATTCCTCCTCTGACTTCTCCCTTGAGTTCGGAGCCAGAGTTCGTTTGGGTTTTGAGTCGTGGAACCGTCTGCTCCGATACCTAATTCGGTTCTATCGTCGGCTCCAATCCCATCCTTGGTCCTGTCTTTGGAGGGATCTGGGCGTCGAGACTCCCTCGTTGGCTCCGAGGGGGCGAGTGGCATCGGACCCTTGTCCGACCCTGCTCTCCCTCTCGGAGCTTCGGCGCAGGTGAGCTCGGCTCCTACATTGGCTTCGGAGCCATCCCCCTTGGTGCAGAGAGGGATTCAGATTTCTTCAGAACCAGAGTCTTCTCTGCATCCGGGCAGGGACGCCTTCGTGGTCATGAGGAGTGTACTGGCCCCTGAGCCAGTCCCACTATCAACCCCATCAGCTCCTCCCCCTATGGTGCCTGCATCTGCCTCTGACCCTCCTCCGGACCCCAAGTGCGGGGAACCAAAGCTCCAGGGCACCCCTTTGGGTGTTTCTTCCTCTTCCGAGGCCTCCCCTGATCACTCAGAGGAGCCACCTCGCAAGAGGAAGTGCAAGAGGAAGCACGTGGACTCCCCTGAGTCTGTCGCATCAGATACCGACTTACAGTATTCGGAAGGGTCCCTGAGATCCCCCTCTGAAGATGTCTCCTTTTCAGACATCCTTGAAATCCTTAAGCAGAGGGGGAACTGGAATACCCTAGCCCCTTCCAAGGATAAGTCGGTATTTCTGGTCACGTTTGGTTCCCGACCCTCCACCTCATGGGTGTCTCTGCCTTTCAACCCACTTATGTCTGTGGTGGCTCGGAAGGCATGGTCAGCTCCAGACACAGTGGAACCAACCCCCAGGAGACCTGCTAAATTTATAACCACCTCAAGACAAACAGTTTCTATCCAAGGGTGTACCTGTTGATGCCATGGTGGTAGCAGCAGCTACAAAGGAGTTGGCAGAAACTTCGTCATCTGTCCATCCTCCTAACAAGAAGTCTAGGAGTATGGACAGATATGGGAAGCGAATGTTTGCTTCAGCGACTGTCTCGAAGTCTCTGAATTATTTGTGCCATTTCACCCGCCTTCAGAGGGATCTCCTTAAAGAGCTTGGAGATACCCTCCAAGATCCATCAGCTGTGGGGGCTCAAGCTAAGGTGGCCTCCCAGCTGGCGACTCTGAATTCAGTTAACTCCTCCATGAGGCATCACTTCTTATGCAGACGATGGTGTGAGTAGAGCCGCAGGCACAGGCGTCGCCCTTAGGAGGCACACATGGATGCGGCTATGTAATTTTGCAGAACCCTTCAGAGCGTCTTTCACCAATACCCCCTTTGATGGTTCCGCTCTCTTTGGACCACAGGTGAAGGACACACTAACCAGGTGTGAACAGGAAGGCAAGACTCTCTCTGCCGTGGGAGTCAGTTTTTCCACTCCTTCCAGACCATACCCTAAGGGTCAGAAGAGTGGAGGGAAGACTTTCCTTGTACCTCAAAGCCTGGCAGGATCTAACTCGACAAGTGGGTACAGTCGATCATATCTGGAGGTTACAGAATTCCCTTTACTCAACCCCCTCTATCGTCAAACAAGTCCCTTCTAGATGTTCCACCCAATCTAAGGGACCAAGCAGCCAAAGAAATTTCAAAGCTGCTAGACAAAAGGGTCATCCAGGAAGTCCCAGCAGACCAAATAGGATCCGAAACTTACTCAGGGTTCTTTTTGGTACCAAAAAAGACAGGGGACTGGAGACCCATTTCGGATCTCAGCAGACTAAACAGGTCTGTACAAAGAACAAAGTTTTGGATGGTCACGCTACAGTCCATTTTACCCTTCCTGGGTCAGGACAATTGGATGTGCTCTATAGATCTTCAGGATGCGTACTACCATGTCAAAATGCACAGGCGCTACAGAAGATTCCTTTGCTTCTGGCTGGGAGGCAGTCATTATCAGTTCAGAGCTCTGCCCTTCGGTCTCACCACAGTCCCCAGGGTGTTCACCAAATGCATGGCAGTGGTTACGGCTCACCTGAGATGTCGGGGATTCCAGGCGTTTCCTTCCATATCTAGACTACTGGCTCCTCACTGCTTCCACCAGGCATCACCTCCTGCAAGCCAGGGATTACACTATCAAAACTTGCTCCAGGCTAAGTATCACAATAAATTTTGAAAAATCTGCATTGTTGCCCTGTCAGCATATCACTTATATAGGCGCAAATCTAAATATCAGAAACATGTTTGCGAACCTTCCACTGGACAGGGTATCACTAATTTGTCAACAAATACAGATTTTATTAACATGCAAAACGATTCAAGTCAGGTTCGTCCTTCGAACACTGGGTTCCATGGCATCAGCAATTCTTCTTGTCCTCCTGGCCCGCTTTCACACAAGAATCCTCCAGTGGCTTCTATTCACACACTGGTCCTTCCAACAGCTTCCGATGTCTCACAAGATTATGATCACAAAAGCATGCAAGAAGCACCTCGCTTGTTGGATGGTCTCCCCATCAGTGTCCCAGGGCAGACCATTTGTGCTATCCCCTCCAGTCGCCACAGTTGCCACGGATGCCTTCCTGATAGGGTAGGGGGGGGCATTATCAGGGCAGGACAGTCCAAGGCACCTGGCAGCCTCACGAGTACCATTTGCATATAAATGTCTTGGAAAATGAGAGCCGTGCTTTTAGTGTTGCAAGCCCTTCAGGACTCTCTCCCTCACGGGACCATTGCAATTCAAACGGACAATATGTCAGTGGTGTGGTACATCAACAAGCAGGGTGGAACCAGGTCCTATCCTCTATGTCGAGGAGCACTCAGACTCTGGCAGTGGGCGATCTCTTCCCAACGCTTTTCTGATTGCAATGCACATCCCTGGGAGTTCCAACATCATCACAGACAGGCTCAGCAGAGCAATTCTCATGCCTCACGAGTGGTCTCTGAATCAGGTAATTGCGGAACAGATCTTTCGCAAATGGGGCAGCCTTGCTGCGACCTGTTCGCCACACCCTTCAACAGCAAGTGCAGCAATTTCTTCTCCCTTCTTCCACTTCCGGCCACTCCCCAGAGACGCTCTAGTCCACTATTGGCCTCAGGGACTTCTTTATGCTTTCCTCCATTTCCCTAATACCCAAACTTGTACAGAGAGCAACTGCGTTGGGTTGCAGAATGATCCTCATTGCCCCCTTACTGGCCTTAACAGATATGGTTCCCATTCCTACATCATTTTCCTTCTCGAGCAGCTTTGGATTCTGGATCTTATTCCAGATCTACTATTCATCAATCAGGCAGACTGCATCGATCCCTTCAAACACTCCAGCTCACAGCTTGGTTGCTCCACTTCCAACCCTAGCCAGGCTTCCTAATATTTCCTCCTCTGTGCAGGAAATTAGTATCTCATCACACAAATCCACAACTAGGAAAACATTTATGCTAGCAAGTGGAAACGTTTTTCTTGCTGGGCAGAGGCTAAGAATATAGACCCCTTTTCAGCCCCTGTCCACGAGATTTTGGAATTTTTAGCGGAACTCTTTCATTCTGGTTCCGCTTCTGCTACAATCAGGGTTCAGTTAGCTGCCGTTTCGAATTTTCACATTGGGTTGTCTTCTAACTATTATGTCTCATAAGCTGTGTAAAGCCTTCCTGAAAGGAACCACTCTGCTTAGGCCCCCAGTGAGAGATCCCCCACCTCCGTGGGATCTAAATTTGGTACTAGCTTCCCTAATCTTGCCACCTTTTGAACCTGCAGCATCTTGCTCCATTAAGTTGTTATCTTGGAAGACTCTCTGATAGCCATTACTTCTGCCAGATGTGTTTTGGAGCTTCAGGCTCTATGTATTCGTCCCCAATACTTAGTTTTTCATAACGATAGAGTCGCTGTAAGGACCAATCCTTCCTTTCTTCCTAAGGTCTGTTCGCAAAGTAATTTAAATCAGTCCATAGACCTTCCTATGTTTTTCCTAATCACTCCAACAAGGCAGAATATAAATTGCACCAGTTAGATGTTCACAGACAACTGCATTCTTATTTACATAGGACAAAGGACATTAGGAAGTTGGATCAACTTTTCCTTTCCTATGCTGAGGGCAGACAAGGCCTTCCAGTCTCAAAAGTAACATTATCTAGGTGGGTTGTCCCACATTATTACATTCATTTATCAGCTGAGAAACCGAATTCTCTATCAAACCAAAAGGCCACTCTACTAGGGCCTTAGCCACCTTGGTGGCCTTCCAATCTAGGTTCCCCATGGAATCTTATCTGTGCAGCTGCTACGTGGGCTAAACCACATTATCTTCATTTCTCATTATAAACTAGACATTGCCTCCAGAAACAGAGCTGACTTTGTTCCACTGTTCTGAAGAGTTTGTTCTAATGAGCCACCCAGGATAGTAGGTGCTAGGGACGCTGTCACAGCCAGCAAGAATGAAGGCGAGATAGACAACTTAACATAAAAAAGTTATGTACCTACCATAACATTCCATGTTGTCTTCTCGCCTTCTTTCTTGCATCACACCCTCCATCCCCCTATCCTAGTGGATCGAGAAGAGCTTCCCTTTTCAGATTTCATTGGCTGAACCTTCTCTGGTTGTCCTTTTTCTGCTTAGATAGGCTTCACAGCTAGGCCCAAGGGGCTAATAGGGCAGAATTTTTCCTTAATTATGTCTGGTATAGCTTTATTGAACGAGATCTGAGTAGCTAGCGCCAGGCATCATGGGATATGGGGTAGCCTCGAGCCAGTAAACGGCTCTCGAGCTATTGAAGATGGCAGAGTTGGAGCAGAGGATCGGCTCCGATCACAACCAGCAAGAAAGTAGGCGAGAAGGCTACATCTAACATGGAACTTTATGGTAGGTACATAACTTTTTTTCATATTGTTCTTTATTCTCTATATGCCTTTAATGAAGGATATTTAAATTTTCCTATTGAATATTCATTTTTTAATTGATTTGTTGTGATAGGATGGCTGTGTCATGATTGTTTAGATGTGTACTTATTGAGTATTGTACTTTTGTATTTGTAACACTGATGAAGGATTATTTAATCCAAGAGCTTTGTTGTGATATTTAGTTTAGTAAAAAAAAGCCTGCATTTGCTTTTGTGTGGAGTTGTGGATTTTTTTCATTTGGAATGAATGAAAATGACAACATCAGATAGTTATGCATTCTCAGTAACGTTCCATCTATGTTGTCCATTTTCATTCTTCCGCAACTTCCCTCCCTCCAACACCCCTTCATATTGACGTGGAAGGATTAAAAGGCGCTTAATGAGCCAGAGTTCATTAGAGTTCCTCAAGCTACAGTTTCATCTTTCTTATGTGTACAGGCTTAAGAGACAGCAAACAAGAACTGAGGTATGTTAGAGGACCAGGGCATTATGGGTAAAGGTGAGTTGTGTTCCATGTGCTGGAAAAAGTGGCCAGGTTGGATCTGAACCCAACAGTTGAATGAAAATGGACAGCACAGATGGAACATTATGGTTGGTACATAAACCCCCCCCCCCCACACGTACACACACACATGGCTATCACAGCCTCTGGTTGAGACCCGGAGGCCCTCAGACTAACTGTAAGCCTGGGTGTGGCATGAAACAGTGATTATGGACAGATGCTTACAGTGAGCATGCTTCATTCTGGAAGGAACTCAGACCAACTGCTTCAAGTCAATAGCTCCACCTGCAGTCCTGTCTGTTTCTGTGCATCATATCCTTGCTACCTCTTATGACTTGCACCATGAGGCCAACTTCTCTTGTAGTTAGGAGTGTCACCTGTTGAGATGAATCCAAATTTGCTCTGGGAGCCTTGGGATACCAGAGATGAAAGGGGATTGATATGTTAACCTGGGCAGCTAGTGGGGTGTTAAGTGAGAAATTGGAAAAATAAGTTGTCATGAAAGCACAGTCTTGTAAAAATTATGAACAAAGGTAGTCCTAAAGATATTGTAAACCTTATTATTGTATTAGGTCAGATGTGTCAAACACCACTCTGGAATACTACCTTCATAGAGTTGTGGTGTGGTTTTTCGTGATTGCCATCACAACAAAAAATGCATTGCTGTAATCCTCGTTTTGTGGGAAGATATATTAAGCCTTCATAACGCTTGGTGAGATTCATAAGTAATATTGCTCCACAGGGGAGGAGGAGTAGTATGCATTGGAGTGGCATATCAAACTCAAAATTCATTGAGTGGAGTTAAGACACTGGACGTTCTTACCCCATTGTTTTGCCTCCGTATTCTAAGTAGTGGGTGCTTATGTAAATCCCTTCTTCACCATGGTACATAATTCACAGTGTGGTAAACAACTGTGGACAGGCTTGGCCTTTTCTCCATAAGTCATGGGATTGGAGCCACATAGTGCACCATTATCATTTATTGTTTGAAGAAGCATGGCAGCATTTTCTTATGCAGATGTTTTGCTCACCACTGCTTAGCTGAGCAGTGTCATCAGCAACAAATATATAAACTCTTAAAAAATGCATTATTTTTCCAGTAGCAAAATTCTGCCAGTTCTGCTGTCCCTGCTGTGCAGGCTAACCTACTGTGCCACACGCACACACGCACACACACGCACACGCACACGCACACGCACACGCACACACACACACACACACACACACACACACACACACACACACACACAGTCCCCACCCCTTGGCAGTGTAATGATGCACTCACCGGGAGCATTTACTGCACTGAATTCCCACAGTAGCTTGGTATGCTAATGTACCATGCCCTACAGTCACTATCATAGAGGGCAAACTTTTGAAATCTTTGACTTGACTGCATAGCAGGGAACAGACTTGGTGTGTTGCCACCTCTAAAAGGAGATGGGCCAGGTTATGGTGAAAATCCAGTCTTCTAAAGTTACTGTGCGCAATGTTGCTTGTCTGCAGCAGCATGATTTGTAACAAGTGTCGACATAATGGCAAAGAACTTTAAATGGTACTTAAACATCCAGTAGTTCCTTGAAAGTATTGCCACTTTCATGTTGATCACAATTTCAGTATTGTGCGATGTGTACTACTAAGGCAAAATGGGCAGTGTCTTTGTTGTGATTATGTTTGTGCTCCTTCATGTATTGCATCTTTTCTGTACTTGTGAGTTTCCTTTTGCACCGTAGCAGTTGTGCATTAACCTTTGTTTACAGTTGTACTTCTCTGTTTCCTGGATATTGCTGACTGTATAATTTTGTTTATATACAGCTTACAAATGCCAGTGTCCTTCCTTACACTGCATATTTTTTTTAACAGACAAAATGATGTGTTTATCACGCAGCCTGTCATCCTTAAAAGGCTTGTATTATTGTCTTTGTAGTTAACTGCATTTGAGCTGCACGTAATCACCATCTGTTACGTTAAAGTAAGGCTTTTGATTGCAGGCATTGTGTCTAGGACCGTAATCTATATTTCTTGTCAGTGTGCTAGGCTGCTGATTTTTCTTAAACTACACTTGATTAAAGGGTTGACTAGAAAGTATATTTTTTTGACTACTAAAGGAAGTCGTACTTTATTTGGCTATAGTCTCATTTTTTGTCTGTTTATTTTTTGGTTTACTTTTAGATGTGTAATTTTTGCAAAGCACTGCATTTTTTTTTTCAGTTTGACCATGCATTGTACTAGAAGCTGGGCTGTTATCACTCAGGTTTATATATTTTTTGTTGGCCTTGTGCATCTCTCTGCACCAGAGTGAACAACTATTTCACTTCCCTCTGTACTCCTTGGATTGCTATGTGCAGTGCTTATAAACTGAGCTAATACTTTGCTTTGCTTCATCATATCCCAATCCTTATTGCCAACAGCTTAGGAAAAGTTAATTCCTTAACCTGCTTACACACATCTCATTGACAAAAGTTGGGTAGTGGGCAATGAGCTGAAAGAGATCAGGAGCTGTTCATATTGCCGAGTCTGGCTGCAGAGCTTGCTTTAACACTGTATTGGTACACACTGTCACAGAAAACACAAGTCATTATCACCTAGGGTTACCACCTGTCCCACTTTGCGAGGGACAGTCCCTCTTTGGGCAGTTGTCCTGACAAAAATTTGTAAAAATGGAAAATGTCCTGAGATTTTAGGACAAAATTATTTCCTATATTTTATGTAATAGTTGCATAAAACAGTTATTCTTTATCTAAAATACCTAAATGTTATAAGAAACAGAATAAGCAACTAAAATGCTACAAGAAGAAGCTTTTATTTAGGCAAAAAAGTTAAGTTCTAACCTTTGTACTTACTGTGGGTATGTGTCGGCCTGTAAAATCTGATGTTTGTACCAAAAATGTCCCACTTTGGCCATCTGAAAAGGTGGCAACCCTATTATCACCATCTGTTGGCCAGACCAGTACCCCTTGCTTTTATTGGGTTCAAGCTGGTAATGCATGGCTCACCCATATCCTTTCCCTCAAGGTAGAAAAATGACTGATGGGCTGCTCGGAGTATTACTCCCCAGGTGACTCAACAGTGAATAGAGCCCATTTTTGTTCCAAGTGTTGACGTCTTAGGCAGTCATAGATGTTTATCATATAGTTGCAGTAGCTTTAGCTATATGGGTTAAGGGCACCTTCCACACACCTCTACCATTAACCAGCTTAGAGTTGAAAAAGAGTGGTTAGGGCATTATGCCCTTCAGAGCTTTCAACTTGTAGGCTTTCAAGGATTGCGAGTCTGCTAAAACTGTAATGTTGATGGGCCTTCAGGGGGAAAACTTCCCCTTTTTTATTTTATGAAGATTGTGAACATTTTCCCGTGAAATTAATTTTAAGCTGGGAAAAAGTGCTTTTATAGACTCGCGTGACCTTTAGAAACTTTTAAACAAGAGCATTAATTTTTTACTTTTGTGGAAACAAGTTGATAGAACTATTTTTTTCTTTGTAAAAGTTGTAACTTTTCTGGGGCAAGTGTTTAACATGTTTTTCACTGCACTTCCTGGAGAAAAATGGCTTTTTCATACTTTCGTGTTTTAGTGACTGTTGCTGACAGGCTTTCCCTTAAATCAGGCTTCTTTTTTGGCTTTACCATGGAACAGCCTACCATTTCCTTGGTTCTTCCTTTTTCCAGCCACAAGAAAAAAAAATTGTAAGCAGCCTTTGTATTTTTGCCAGGGTACTAAAGTGCCTTGTTCATAGATGGATGATTCTACTGTGGCTGTTGCTGGTTTCTCAGACCATTCATCTTTTGCCTTGGCTTCCTCTGGTATAGTCCCTTCAGCCAACATGGACAATTGGTTGGACAAATCCTCTGCAACTGTTAGAAGTGCCCATGGGTAAGGGAGAACCGCTCTTGTCAGCCTTAGAAGGAGCAGTGAGTGCCTCTCTGCCTTGCCAGACTGGAGTGCTCCTCCTTAAGGAGGTTTTTGCTTTTCGAAAGGAAATCAGCTTCAGAAATTTTTGTCAAAGTTAGACATACGTCTACTTCTGTCTCGTTTACTTTAGACTGAAGTGACTTATTGAACTTAAATCAAGCGCTGGACTTTATAACAATTCTGGTGTTTCTGGTAAAAGAAAAAGGGATTCTTTATTTTTATATCTATATATATATATATCTATATATCTATATATCTATATATCTATATATCTATCTCTCTATCTCTCTATCTCTCTATCTCTCTCTGTGTCTCTGTGTCTCTGTGTCTCTGTGTCTCTGTGTCTCTGTGTCTCTGTGTCTCTGTGTCTCTGTGTCTCTGTGTCTCTGTGTCTCTGTGTCTCTGTGTCTCTGTGTCTCTGTGTCTCTGTGTCTCTCTCTGTGTCTCTGTGTCTCTGTGTCTCTCTGTCTCTCTCTGTCTCTCTCTGTCTCTCTCTCTCTGTCTCTCTCTCTCTGTCTCTCTCTGTCTCTCTCTCTCTGTCTCTCTCTCTCTCTGTCTCTCTCTCTGTCTCTCTCTCTCTCTCTCTCTCTCTGTCTCTCTCTCTCTCTCTGTCTCTCTCTCTCTCTGTCTCTCTCTCTCTCTCTCTCTCTCTCTCTCTGTCTCTCTCTCTCTGTCTCTCTCTCTCTCTGTCTCTCTCTCTCTCTCTCTCTCTCTCTCTCTCTCTCTGTCTCTCTCTCTCTCTCTGTCTGTCTCTCTCTCTCTGTCTCTCTCTCTCTCTCTGTCTCTCTCTCTCTCTCTCTGTCTCTCTCTCTCTGTCTCTGTCTCTCTCTCTCTCTGTCTCTCTCTCTCTCTGTCTGTCTCTCTCTCTCTCTGTCTCTCTCTCTCTCTCTGTCTCTCTCTCTCTCTCTCTGTCTCTCTCTCTCTCTCTCTCTCTCTCTCTGTCTCTCTCTCTCTGTCTCTCTCTCTCTCTGTCTCTCTCTCTCTCTGTCTCTCTCTCTCTGTCTCTCTCTCTCTCTCTGTCTCTCTCTCTCTCTCTCTCTCTCTCTCTGTCTCTCTCTCTCTCTCTCTCTGTCTCTCTCTCTCTGTCTCTCTCTCTCTCTCTCTCTCTCTCTCTCTCTCTGTCTCTCTCTCTCTCTGTCTCTCTCTCTCTCTCTATATATAAGGCTCAAGATTTTGATTGTAAAGGGACAACTTCTTTTTATCCTCATCTGAAGGAAGTGTGGCTCCTGATGGCCCCTTAATAGGAATTTGTTTTTCTGAATGTTTCTGGAATTAATCAGTTTCAGTGGGGACATAATTATCTTTCACTTTGTTTTGTGATTTACTGCAGTTGCTATTTCCTGAAAGTACTCCATCTCTCCTTTTCTTTCAGCACTGTATTTATTTATTTATTTTATTAGAGTGCAACTTGCTTCACAGCCAGCCAGATGCCTCTGAGAAAGCAGATCGAATGTATGAAGATCTGTCTTTTATAATGTTTTTTAGTTTCTTAACTGCAGATAATACCCAGTAGTCGTATATCTGCAGAGTCCTCTAGCTGCTAAACATCTAAGTAATGATAGTCGTTGCACTATTGACAGGGATGGGAAAGCTTTTGATAGATTTTGGGAAACAAGTGTATTCTTTTGCAGTACTTTTGGAATTCTCAGTTATCAAGCTCATATGTTAAGTTTATGCTTGCCTTTTGAGAATATGAGGAGCATTATAGCTTCTTTTCCTCACCTAATGAAAAAACATTTTTTGTATAGTCTTATTGCATCTTCTTCTGTTCTACCGTTGCAGTATTCTTAACATGAGGGATTCCCTGCCTAGGGTGGCCTGACGTCCAGCTAGTATACCAAAGCATTTAACTACCTAAGGTAACCCATATGTTGCAGTTGAATGTATGCTCCTAGCGTCGAGGGTATAAAAGTGATGTCCAGATATGCCATCCTCAGAACTTTTCTGCCGCCAGTTTGAATGCCATTTTTGATTATTGGTCTGCTTGCATGAGTCATTTGCTGGTGTATCAAGCCATTCAGATAAATGCCCCATTTTTTTTTCTTTCTTATTTACTGCTGCTTTTTCGCTGTGGGGAGACTGGTGTCAGTGTGGGAGACGATGCACCCAGGTAGTCACAAGCTGTGCTGGTTTTGCTTAGGGCCTACTCCAGATCAGGAACCAGAAAGTAGTACATACCAAAACTGTAGATAACAAAACACCACTCTCGAGCCACAAAACCTCCTGTAATGCTGCACACAGTTGGTAAAAATAAAACGACAGTGCATTAAATGCAAATAAAGCCACAGTCTAAGTTAAGCGCTTTCATTTAGGTAAATCCCAAGCTTCATCAGAACATCAAGTGCTAGCCATTGACCATTTTTATACACAGTCAAAGAGCCAGCCAATAATTTAACCTCGTACATATTAATTAGGTTAAATCCATGGTAAAATTCCATCCCATAAGTAACTTCATCATCTCCTAACTTTACATGGTGACCTATAATAATGTATGGTTTACTCTTACCACTCTATTCTAATTGAAACTTTATAAAATTTTTAAAAATAATTATTTTCACATCTTATATTCCTCTAAAATATTTGTCTTACTCTGCTAAAGTTTAGCTGCCCTCAATTTTGGGACACTATTAATACTTAAGTGGTCATTTAGACATCACCCCTGGCATCTTGTTTTATTTGTTCCAGTACAAAAAACTTGAATTTACAATCCACGCATTGCCTCTGGTGTCTGTATAGAGCATTAGTGTCTTTTTTCTGGGAAATTTCATACAAGTGCTCATATATTCGTCTTTTCAAGGGCCACTCAATCTTGCCTACATAAAAGCTGTAACATGTTTGGCAAATACTAATATATACAACCCCTTTTCTGTTGAAACTGTAATGTTCATAGGACTTCATTTTAAACCTACTAGATCTAATGGTTATGGTGTCTTGCTTTAATATGTTACATTGTTGACAGAACTCACACTTATAGGTTCCACCAGTCTTTTGAGATCTAACTACCCAACTCTCTCCACCTTGATTTTCCAACATCTCCTTTGTATCAGTGTCCCTTTTCTTTATACCACCAATACCTACATTTATAAAGTTATTAGTTTCATTATTTATAATCAATTTCCAATATTTTTTGATAACCTCAATTTCATAGGAATATGCTGTGTGTGTGTGTGTGTGTGTGTGTGTGTGTGTGTGTGTGTGTGTGTGTGTGTGGATAAATTCCAAATCATACTGGGAACTTTTATTCTCTATATTCTGATTGGCATCTGGTAAATTCTTCCCCAAAATTTGATCATATTTCCCCTTTTTTTCTTTTCTTAACGTCCTTAATTAGTTGGTTAACCAAAGTTTTACGGTAACCTCTCTCAGTAAAGAATTTCTTCATTACATTCATTTCCTCCATGAAAACCAAGTCCTCACCCTACATCCTTGACTGTCTGATCAATTGTCCCTTGATAATGCCCTTCTTTTGACTGTAGGGGTGTTCACTCTCAAAATGTAAATATGAGTGTGTGTGGATTTTCAATAAATCTTGGAATTAAATTTCCTGTCTGGAAGGGGACGTTTCTATATGCATTCCTCCCTCTTTCTCTCATTCCGAAAGTTCTGTTAAAGATTCAGCAAGACAACCCGAAAATCTTGCTGGTGACCCCCTTTTGGCCAAGACAGCATTGGTTTCCTGTTCTGCATTTGGCCAAGGGTAATCATCACAAGTTATCTCACAGGATGGATCTACTCAAACAAGACAAAAGGATGTCTAATCCAGCTCCACCTGTCCAGTCTTCAACTGTCTGTGTGGGTGATAGGATTTTGATTCCTTACAGACACCTTTTCTCTGAGGACTTGCTTAGGGTTCTGCAGGAGGCTAGGAAAATCCTACATTTCCAAATGGAGGATAGGAAAATCCTACATATCCAAATGGAGGAGGTTTTCTGTATGGTGTCTTCCACGTAACCTGGATCCACTCTCTGTGGATGTTCCTGTGGTTCATTCTTATTTGTGTGAATTAATCAATACTGGGTTGGCTTATTCATCTGTCAAGTCACAATTATATCAGCTTTCTGTGCTTGTCTGCCTTTATCTCATCCTTTTGCTTGTGGGTTTGAGGCAAAACAATTTCTAAAGGGTGTCCTTCACATTAGACCTCACAGGAAGCCTGTTCCTCCTCCCTGGGATCTTAATTTTGTTTTGGAGAAACTGACTCCTTTTGAGCCTGTGGATTCAGCTTTCTTGCAACATGTTCTTTGAAAATTATTTTATTGTTGGCCCTTATTTCAGCCAGACTAGTGTCTGAGCTTCAAGCCCTTATGGCTTGTCTTCCTTTTTTGTTTTTTTCATAAGGACAGGGTATCTTTGCGTACTAATCCTTTTATGCTCAAGATAGTTGATTTAAGTGACAACTCATAAATCTATTCATTTACCTGATTTTTTCCCTTCTCCACAGTCTCTTAGCCAGACATTACTACTTTGTACTACCTTGGATGTGTGTAGACTACTATGAGTTTATTTGGGTAGATTAAGGCTATCAGGAAATCTGATCAGCTTTTTGGTTCTTTTCATCCCAGGTCTTGGGATTGGCTGTTTCCAAGCAGACCATTTCTTCTTGGGTTTTTAAAGCTATTTCTTTTTGTTGCGTTTTTCACTAAGACTCTTCCTTTCTCTGTTGAGGCTCACTGTACTAGCACTGTGACTTCTAGTGTTTTTTTCAAGGGGGTTGGACACCAGCTCCATTCTTGAGGCAGCTACCTGGACGTCACTGCATACTTTTACCAAACACTACAAGCTGGATGGAATTCCCAGAGCTAAAGCTGTTTTGCTAGGGCCATCCTTCATGACTTTCTAGAGAGTTCTACGGGTCCTTCCTCCTCCGAAGATTCTTCCTGAGCTTTGGCACTCTCCCTCGTTAAGAATACTGCAACAGTAGACTAGAAGGACATAATATAATTGAGTGAAGTCTTACCATAATGATGTCTTCCTCTTCACTGTTGCAGTATTCAATCCCTCCATCCTACCCCCCTCCCGGTCCTTCTTTCTCTTCTGGATGTACTGTTAACCTGCTTTCTTTTCCTTGGACTGGCATTCCTACTGGGCATTCAGTTCTGAGGGTACGTCCAAATGTCGCTTTTATGCCCCACGTACACAAGGAGCATACATTCGACATACGGTGTACCTGAGGTAGTTAAAGTTTTGGTATACTGGTCGGATGTCGGGCGCTCTAGGCAGAGAATCCTTCATGTTAAGAATATTGCAGCAGTAAAGAGAAGGACATCTATCATTATGTTAAGATTTTACACAACTGTACTTTCTGCATCTTGAGTGGCCACCCAGTCTTTGAAATGTGTTTATGATTTAGCTGATGCCACTTCTAGGGCTGCTACAGCTGGAACTGTTAATGAGAAGGTTTGCTCAAGACCTTCCTGAGGATGTTAAATCTGAAATTATGAATTCTCCCTTAGGGAGGTAGTCTTTAGAAGATCTGTTGCAGAAATCCTCAAAAAAATAAGAAGCAAGCTGATTCAGGGACTTTCACAAGTATTTTAAGCCTTCCTTCAAGTCTGTCAACGAGTTTAACACTGCCTCTCCTATTTTGTTTTAAATAAAAACAGAGGGCAAGCTCCTGTGAGCCGACCTTTAAAAAGCAATGGCAGAGAGGCTCCAAGAAGAAAGGCTTACCCCCCACACCAGAATAAAAGATCACCTAACAAGTCTGACTGTCATCAGACCTTCACTCCCCCCACAAGTTTTAATCCTTCCCAAAAAGGTAAACCTCCATTTCTCTCTCTAGCAGCAGATCATCTCAGACAAATGGGTTCTGGAAGTGATTCAGCATGGAAACAGATGACAGTGGGAACTGCTTCCTCCCTTTCAAGGGATATGCCCTCCTCTGCTAGACCAAAATCCCCTGATTTATCCTCTGAATCAGGGGATGACAGAAGTTGTCCCCCTCCTCAGACAGATGAGCAAAAGAAAGAAGCTTCATGGAGACCAGTTCTGGATCTTTTTTAAACTAGTTTGTGATATTTGCCATTTTCAATTTCTTCACAACATGTTACCAAAAACTTTAAATGATGAATGAGGGGTGACTGTAGATTTAAAAGATTCTTATCACGCTCCTCCTGTAGCTCCATTTTTCAGAAGATTTTAAGGTCGTTTGTCTCAAACTTTGTTCTCTGCATTATGGTTTGGGTAATCCAGTGCCCCAAGGGTGTTTACAAAATGTGTAGCTCCAGTAACTGCTTAGTGCAGACTGCAAGGTGTTCATAATTGGCCTTATTTAGACAACTTGCTTATCTTTGCAGTGTCTTTCAAAATGTCATGAATCTTGCAGTTCTGTGAGATCCGCACTGAATAGGTTTCAGGAGAACTTCCAAAAGTCTTGTTTTAACACCTTTGCACAGGATTGTTTACCTGGGGTGTCTCTTAGATACCCCAATTCAGAGCTTTTCTTCTACAAGAAAAAAGTAGCTCTATATCTAAATCTATTGCAGAATTTTTCCATTCAAACAAATATCTCAGCAAAGGGATCTCTCCAGGTAGTGGTCTCATGGCATCTCGTAATCTCATGTTTCCTCTAGCAAAACTCCACGTGAGAAAAAATCAGTAGTACCCAAAATCAGGATAGTCCCATCATCACAACCTGACATTCCTGAGTGGTTAGTGAGATGGGAAATTCTTTAGAGACCAATTTTTTTTTTCTGAATCCTGGTCTCCCATTTTCCCTTCCAGCTCCAGGGCAGTCAATAACAGACACCCCAGTGTTTCCTTGGGGAGCATTGTCTATGATGATAAACTTGCAGTATTCTTGGAACAAAAAATGGACCAAAACACAAGCATAAAAATTTTGTAGTCCTAAACTGTCTGTCTATGGTCCTGAGGACCATTACAAGTAGCAACAGACAACCTTAGTGATGTGGGACATAAACATACTGGGGAAACAAATCCTTCCCTCTGGTGCACAGTAGCTACTTTAGCCTGGGAAATAGTTCCTTTGCACAATTGTACTTTTACAGCCATCTTGCTTCCTGTCAGAATAACATTTTATGGCAGACAAGATGAGCATGACCAGGGCAGACCATCATGAATGAAAACTGAATCAAGGGGTCTTTCAAGGATTGTTTCAGCTTTGTTGAACACCTCCGGTAGATCTTTTTTGCTTCCAGTCACAGCAAGCAGTTGGCAGAATTCTCCTACAGCACTTCATGCAAGAATGCCTGGAAAACAGATACTTTTCTTTCCTTGGGCACGAGTGTTCCTTTATGCTTCTCCACTCTTTTTCCATTAATATTCATGGCCATTCTGAAGGTTCGGAAGGACTCTCCAAAGATCATTATAGTGACTCCCTTGTGACCCAGGCAAAACTGGTTCTCCCTTCTTTTGGAAATGGCCAAAGGCAGTTACTACAAGCTTCCTCATAGACTTGGACCTACTATTGTGAGACAGAGGGGGGGTGCTTGATGCTTCCCATTTCCAAGCAGCAGCATCTAACTGCCTAGATAGGTCTTAATATCTTTTAGGCACAATTTTCTGAGAGTGTGCATCAGGTATCAAGGGAGATGAGAAAAACTGCTACTAGAAAATCATGTATTTACACAGGGAAAAGGTTTTCCAGTTGGTGCTAAGACAAAGAACAAAGACCCTTTGAAGGGTAGTGTTTCTCTGCTTCTGCATTGTTATCCTCAGGCCTTTCGCAATGCTTCTCCAAGGTATATCTGTTAGCCTTTTCAGTATGTCTATGAATTACTCTCTTATTGGATTCTAGTGCGGAAATGTTTATAAAATGGGTGTTACAAAACAAGCCTCCTAGAAAACGGGTGGTTGCTCCTTGATCTTGTTTTTGTCTTGAAAAAATTAACTCTTGCTCCATCTGAACCCACTCATCAGGCTGGCTTGAGGGTTTTAACATGGAAAACAGTATTACTCTTCTGCAGTAAGAGCAATTGGTATCCAAATTGCAAGTTGTTAGTGTGTGTCGACCTTATCTCATTTTCCACAAAGATGGGGTTTCCTTAAGAACTGAACTTTCCTTATGCCTCAAGTAGTATGAGTTTACTTTTAGACTCTTTCCTTTTCAGAACCTAAAAACAAGGGAGAAACGATGTTCCATTACTTGGATGTCCACAGACAACTCTGGTATCTTAACAGAACTAAACCTTTCAGGATCTCTGATCAATTGTTCATTTCTTGTGAATGTAAGAACAAAGGCAGACTATTTACAAATGGTTGTGTCATGCTATTATGTTTTGTAATACCCAACACAGGGTAATTCCAGGCAGGGTCGAGATGCATTCTGCTAGGGCATTTACTTCATCTGTGACATTTTGGAAAGATTTAGTTTGTAGAAGTACTGTAGAAGCAGCAGTGATCATTCAAACGTCTACAGTTATGGTAAGTTTGCGTACACAACTGTACTTACTAGACCATTTCTGCCTTGACAGTTCCCACCCTTATGCTCTGTTTGTCTTCTTACGCTTGCCATTACAGCAGAAGTAGCTGAGGAAAAACACTTTTGGCAAGCATCTGAGATCGAAGCAGTATTGATTTTAAGATGAGTTGTACCCTGACTTAAGAACAGTGTCCATTCATGTCAAGGTATTAGAAACCGTAAACATTTGGAGAAAAAAAAAAAAAAAAGTTCCATTTGTTATTGAAGATTTGTTCACGCTGCTGATTTCCCTCCTATAAGCTGTCAAGTCAGTAGTTAGTCAAGGTGTGGGTGGGAAGCCAGAGCATTATCAAGCTGTGGCTGGTTGTTTCCTGGACTGGAAACAGCCCACACAGCTGAAAAGGGTAGTGCAGAATGAGGAATTTGAAAATCTACTGTAATCGTAAGTACAACTTGCACAACTGTACTTTCTGTTAGAGCCGTGTCTAGTTTTGCCTTCAGGTCTATGGTCATCAGATGTGTTCTGATATCTTGTCACCCCCAAGAGGAAGAGATGGGGATTCTGTCCAAAAGGTTTATAGTGGGTGAGCTTGACCGAGTCATACAAGATAAGACTGTGTTTTAACAGTAGATCTTTGTGAGCTGTCTGCTTACTCCAACTTATCTTTTGCAACCTGGAGGGTTACATTTATGTGTGTTTCTTGGTGCTCACTGTTTTAGGGCTCTCTAAAGATCTGGAGAAGGTAGGATATGCAGGGCATTATGGGAGTTGGGGGTAAGAGTTTGAGTTTGGCAATGTTTTCAGCTGCTGAAAAGGGTAGTGCAGAGCTGACTTGTGCCTGTGGCAAATAATCCTAATTGAAGTGGATAGGAGTGGATTATGAAGATCTAAAAGTAACTTTATTTTCATGAGGCACTTGTTACATAATTGCTGTAGATATAATTTGAAAGTGTGTGAGTTTTCCATTTACTCCTTGGGTGTATACACGCTTGTTGATGTAGAGTGGTATGGATGACTACCCTTATAGAAGTCTTTATGGTTTGTCTGTACAAAGAACAAAGTTTTGGATGGTCACGCTACAGTCCATTTTACCCTTCCTGGGTCAGGACAATTGGATGTGCTCTATAGATCTTCAGGATGCGTACTACCATGTCAAAATGCACAGGCGCTACAGAAGATTCCTTTGCTTCTGGCTGGGAGGCAGTCATTATCAGTTCAGAGCTCTGCCCTTCGGTCTCACCACAGTCCCCAGGGTGTTCACCAAATGCATGGCAGTGGTTACGGCTCACCTGAGATGTCGGGGATTCCAGGCGTTTCCTTCCATATCTAGACTACTGGCTCCTCACTGCTTCCACCAGGCATCACCTCCTGCAAGCCAGGGATTACACTATCAAAACTTGCTCCAGGCTAAGTATCACAATAAATTTTGAAAAATCTGCATTGTTGCCCTGTCAGCATATCACTTATATAGGCGCAAATCTAAATATCAGAAACATGTTTGCGAACCTTCCACTGGACAGGGTATCACTAATTTGTCAACAAATACAGATTTTATTAACATGCAAAACGATTCAAGTCAGGTTCGTCCTTCGAACACTGGGTTCCATGGCATCAGCAATTCTTCTTGTCCTCCTGGCCCGCTTTCACACAAGAATCCTCCAGTGGCTTCTATTCACACACTGGTCCTTCCAACAGCTTCCGATGTCTCACAAGATTATGATCACAAAAGCATGCAAGAAGCACCTCGCTTGTTGGATGGTCTCCCCATCAGTGTCCCAGGGCAGACCATTTGTGCTATCCCCTCCAGTCGCCACAGTTGCCACGGATGCCTTCCTGATAGGGTAGGGGGGGGCATTATCAGGGCAGGACAGTCCAAGGCACCTGGCAGCCTCACGAGTACCATTTGCATATAAATGTCTTGGAAAATGAGAGCCGTGCTTTTAGTGTTGCAAGCCCTTCAGGACTCTCTCCCTCACGGGACCATTGCAATTCAAACGGACAATATGTCAGTGGTGTGGTACATCAACAAGCAGGGTGGAACCAGGTCCTATCCTCTATGTCGAGGAGCACTCAGACTCTGGCAGTGGGCGATCTCTTCCCAACGTTTTCTGATTGCAATGCACATCCCTGGGAGTTCCAACATCATCACAGACAGGCTCAGCAGAGCAATTCTCATGCCTCACGAGTGGTCTCTGAATCAGGTAATTGCGGAACAGATCTTTCGCAAATGGGGGCAGCCTTGCTGCGACCTGTTCGCCACACCCTTCAACAGCAAGTGCAGCAATTTCTTCTCCCTTCTTCCACTTCCCGGCCACTCCCCCAGAGACGCTCTAGTCCACTATTGGCCTCAGGGACTTCTTTATGCTTTCCCTCCATTTCCCCTAATACCCAAACTTGTACAGAGAGCAACTGCGTTGGGTTGCAGAATGATCCTCATTGCCCCCTTACTGGCCTTAACAGATATGGTTCCCATTCCTACATCATTTTCCTTCTCGAGCAGCTTTGGATTCTGGATCTTATTCCAGATCTACTATTCATCAATCAGGCAGACTGCATCGATCCCTTCAAACACTCCAGCTCACAGCTTGGTTGCTCCACTTCCAACCCTAGCCAGGCTTCCTAATATTTCCTCCTCTGTGCAGGAAATTAGTATCTCATCACACAAATCCACAACTAGGAAAACATTTATGCTAGCAAGTGGAAACGTTTTTCTTGCTGGGCAGAGGCTAAGAATATAGACCCCTTTTCAGCCCCTGTCCACGAGATTTTGGAATTTTTAGCGGAACTCTTTCATTCTGGTTCCGCTTCTGCTACAATCAGGGTTCAGTTAGCTGCCGTTTCGAATTTTCACATTGGGTTGTCTTCTAACTATTATGTCTCATAAGCTGTGTAAAGCCTTCCTGAAAGGAACCACTCTGCTTAGGCCCCCAGTGAGAGATCCCCCACCTCCGTGGGATCTAAATTTGGTACTAGCTTCCCTAATCTTGCCACCTTTTGAACCTGCAGCATCTTGCTCCATTAAGTTGTTATCTTGGAAGACTCTCTGATAGCCATTACTTCTGCCAGATGTGTTTTGGAGCTTCAGGCTCTATGTATTCGTCCCCAATACTTAGTTTTTCATAACGATAGAGTCGCTGTAAGGACCAATCCTTCCTTTCTTCCTAAGGTCTGTTCAAAAGTAATTTAAATCAGTCCATAGACCTTCCTATGTTTTTCCTAATCACTCCAACAAGGCAGAATATAAATTGCACCAGTTAGATGTTCACAGACAACTGCATTCTTATTTACATAGGACAAAGGACATTAGGAAGTTGGATCAACTTTTCCTTTCCTATGCTGAGGGCAGACAAGGCCTTCCAGTCTCAAAAGTAACATTATCTAGGTGGGTTGTCCCACATTATTACATTCATTTATCAGCTGAGAAACCGAATTCTCTATCAAACCAAAAGGCCACTCTACTAGGGCCTTAGCCACCTTGGTGGCCTTCCAATCTAGGTTCCCCATGGAATCTTATCTGTGCAGCTGCTACGTGGGCTAAACCACATTATCTTCATTTCTCATTATAAACTAGACATTGCCTCCAGAAACAGAGCTGACTTTGTTCCACTGTTCTGAAGAGTTTGTTCTAATGAGCCACCCAGGATAGTAGGTGCTAGGGACGCTGTCACAGCCAGCAAGAATGAAGGCGAGATAGACAACTTAACATAAAAAAGTTATGTACCTACCATAACATTCCATGTTGTCTTCTCGCCTTCTTTCTTGCATCACACCCTCCATCCCCCTATCCTAGTGGATCGAGAAGAGCTTCCCTTTTCAGATTTCATTGGCTGAACCTTCTCTGGTTGTCCTTTTTCTGCTTAGATAGGCTTCACAGCTAGGCCCAAGGGGCTAATAGGGCAGAATTTTTCCTTAATTATGTCTGGTATAGCTTTATTGAACGAGATCTGAGTAGCTAGCGCCAGGCATCATGGGATATGGGGTAGCCTCGAGCCAGTAAACGGCTCTCGAGCTATTGAAGATGGCAGAGTTGGAGCAGAGGATCGGCTCCGATCACAACCAGCAAGAAAGTAGGCGAGAAGGCTACATCTAACATGGAACTTTATGGTAGGTACATAACTTTTTTTCATATTGTTCTTTATTCTCTATATGCCTTTAATGAAGGATATTTAAATTTTCCTATTGAATATTCATTTTTTAATTGATTTGTTGTGATAGGATGGCTGTGTCATGATTGTTTAGATGTGTACTTATTGAGTATTGTACTTTTGTATTTGTAACACTGATGAAGGATTATTTAATCCAAGAGCTTTGTTGTGATATTTAGTTTAGTAAAAAAAAGCCTGCATTTGCTTTTGTGTGGAGTTGTGGATTTTTTTCATTTGGAATGAATGAAAATGACAACATCAGATAGTTATGCATTCTCAGTAACGTTCCATCTATGTTGTCCATTTTCATTCTTCCGCAACTTCCCTCCCTCCAACACCCCTTCATATTGACGTGGAAGGATTAAAAGGCGCTTAATGAGCCAGAGTTCATTAGAGTTCCTCAAGCTACAGTTTCATCTTTCTTATGTGTACAGGCTTAAGAGACAGCAAACAAGAACTGAGGTATGTTAGAGGACCAGGGCATTATGGGTAAAGGTGAGTTGTGTTCCATGTGCTGGAAAAAGTGGCCAGGTTGGATCTGAACCCAACAGTTGAATGAAAATGGACAGCACAGATGGAACATTATGGTTGGTACATAAACCCCCATTACACACACACATGGCTATCACAGCCTCTGGTTGAGACCGGACGCCCTCAGACTAACTGTAAGCCTGGGTGTGGCATGAAACAGTGATTATGGACAGATGCTTACAGTGAGCATGCTTCATTCTGGAAGGAACTCAGACCAACTGCTTCAAGTCAATAGCTCCACCTGCAGTCCTGTCTGTTTCTGTGCATCATATCCTTGCTACCTCTTATGACTTGCACCATGAGGCCAACTTCTCTTGTAGTTAGGAGTGTCACCTGTTGAGATGAATCCAAATTTGCTCTGGGAGCCTTGGGATACCAGAGATGAAAGGGGATTGATATGTTAACCTGGGCAGCTAGTGGGGTGTTAAGTGAGAAATTGGAAAAATAAGTTGTCATGAAAGCACAGTCTTGTAAAAATTATGAACAAAGGTAGTCCTAAAGATATTGTAAACCTTATTATTGTATTAGGTCAGATGTGTCAAACACCACTCTGGAATACTACCTTCATAGAGTTGTGGTGTGGTTTTTCGTGATTGCCATCACAACAAAAAATGCATTGCTGTAATCCTCGTTTTGTGGGAAGATATATTAAGCCTTCATAACGCTTGGTGAGATTCATAAGTAATATTGCTCCACAGGGGAGGAGGAGTAGTATGCATTGGAGTGGCATATCAAACTCAAAATTCATTGAGTGGAGTTAAGACACTGGACGTTCTTACCCCATTGTTTTGCCTCCGTATTCTAAGTAGTGGGTGCTTATGTAAATCCCTTCTTCACCATGGTACATAATTCACAGTGTGGTAAACAACTGTGGACAGGCTTGGCCTTTTCTCCATAAGTCATGGGATTGGAGCCACATAGTGCACCATTATCATTTATTGTTTGAAGAAGCATGGCAGCATTTTCTTATGCAGATGTTTTGCTCACCACTGCTTAGCTGAGCAGTGTCATCAGCAACAAATATATAAACTCTTAAAAAATGCATTATTTTTCCAGTAGCAAAATTCTGCCAGTTCTGCTGTCCCTGCTGTGCAGGCTAACCTACTGTGCCACACGCACACACGCACACACACACACACACACACACGCACGCACGCACACGCACACGCACGCACACACACACACACACACACACACACACACACACACACACACACACACACACACAGTCCCCACCCCTTGGCAGTGTAATGATGCACTCACCGGGAGCATTTACTGCACTGAATTCCCATAGTAGCTTGGTATGCTAATGTACCATGCCCTACAGTCACTATCATAGAGGGCAAACTTTTGAAATCTTTGACTTGACTGCATAGCAGGGAACAGACTTGGTGTGTTGCCACCTCTAAAAGGAGATGGGCCAGGTTATGGTGAAAATCCAGTCTTCTAAAGTTACTGTGCGCAATGTTGCTTGTCTGCAGCAGCATGATTTGTAACAAGTGTCGACATAATGGCAAAGAACTTTAAATGGTACTTAAACATCCAGTAGTTCCTTGAAAGTATTGCCACTTTCATGTTGATCACAATTTCAGTATTGTGCGATGTGTACTACTAAGGCAAAATGGGCAGTGTCTTTGTTGTGATTATGTTTGTGCTCCTTCATGTATTGCATCTTTTCTGTACTTGTGAGTTTCCTTTTTGCACCGTAGCAGTTGTGCATTAACCTTTGTTTACAGTTGTACTTCTCTGTTTCCTGGATATTGCTGACTGTATAATTTTGTTTATATACAGCTTACAAATGCCAGTGTCCTTCCTTACACTGCATATTTTTTTTAACAGACAAAATGATGTGTTTATCACGCA
>NC_056735.1:935896941-935934441 GCF_019279795.1 Protopterus annectens | reverse complement strand
AATGGTTATGGTGTCTTGCTTTAATATGTTACATTGTTGACAGAACTCACACTTATAGGTTCCACCAGTCTTTTGAGATCTAACTACCCAACTCTCTCCACCTTGATTTTCCAACATCTCCTTTGTATCAGTGTCCCTTTTCTTTATACCACCAATACCTACATTTATAAAGTTATTAGTTTCATTATTTATAATCAATTTCCAATATTTTTTGATAACCTCAATTTCATAGGAATATGCTGTGTGTGTGTGTGTGTGTGTGTGTGTGTGTGTGTGTGTGTGTGTGTGTGTGTGTGTGTGGATAAATTCCAAATCATACTGGGAACTTTTATTCTCTATATTCTGATTGGCATCTGGTAAATTCTTCCCCAAAATTTGATCATATTTCCTTTTTTTCTTTTCTTAACGTCCTTAATTAGTTGGTTAACCAAAGTTTTACGGTAACCTCTCTCAGTAAAGAATTTCTTCATTACATTCATTTCCTCCATGAAAACCAAGTCCTCACCCTACATCCTTGACTGTCTGATCAATTGTCCCTTGATAATGCCCTTCTTTTGACTGTAGGGGTGTTCACTCTCAAAATGTAAATATGAGTGTGTGTGGATTTTCAATAAATCTTGGAATTAAATTTCCTGTCTGGAAGGGGACGTTTCTATATGCATTCCTCCCTCTTTCTCTCATTCCGAAAGTTCTGTTAAAGATTCAGCAAGACAACCCGAAAATCTTGCTGGTGACCCCCTTTTGGCCAAGACAGCATTGGTTTCCTGTTCTGCATTTGGCCAAGGGTAATCATCACAAGTTATCTCACAGGATGGATCTACTCAAACAAGACAAAAGGATGTCTAATCCAGCTCCACCTGTCCAGTCTTCAACTGTCTGTGTGGGTGATAGGATTTTGATTCCTTACAGACACCTTTTCTCTGAGGACTTGCTTAGGGTTCTGCAGGAGGCTAGGAAAATCCTACATTTCCAAATGGAGGATAGGAAAATCCTACATATCCAAATGGAGGAGGTTTTCTGTATGGTGTCTTCCACGTAACCTGGATCCACTCTCTGTGGATGTTCCTGTGGTTCATTCTTATTTGTGTGAATTAATCAATACTGGGTTGGCTTATTCATCTGTCAAGTCACAATTATATCAGCTTTCTGTGCTTGTCTGCCTTTATCTCATCCTTTTGCTTGTGGGTTTGAGGCAAAACAATTTCTAAAGGGTGTCCTTCACATTAGACCTCACAGGAAGCCTGTTCCTCCTCCCTGGGATCTTAATTTTGTTTTGGAGAAACTGACTCCTTTTGAGCCTGTGGATTCAGCTTTCTTGCAACATGTTCTTTGAAAATTATTTTATTGTTGGCCCTTATTTCAGCCAGACTAGTGTCTGAGCTTCAAGCCCTTATGGCTTGTCTTCCTTTTTTGTTTTTTTCATAAGGACAGGGTATCTTTGCGTACTAATCCTTTTATGCTCAAGATAGTTGATTTAAGTGACAACTCATAAATCTATTCATTTACCTGCTTTTTTCCCTTCTCCACAGTCTCTTAGCCAGACATTACTACTTTGTACTACCTTGGATGTGTGTAGACTACTATGAGTTTATTTGGGTAGATTAAGGCTATCAGGAAATCTGATCAGCTTTTTGGTTCTTTTCATCCCAGGTCTTGGGATTGGCTGTTTCCAAGCAGACCATTTCTTCTTGGGTTTTTAAAGCTATTTCTTTTTGTTGCGTTTTTCACTAAGACTCTTCCTTTCTCTGTTGAGGCTCACTGTACTAGCACTGTGACTTCTAGTGTTTTTTTCAAGGGGGTTGGACACCAGCTCCATTCTTGAGGCAGCTACCTGGACGTCACTGCATACTTTTACCAAACACTACAAGCTGGATGGAATTCCCAGAGCTAAAGCTGTTTTGCTAGGGCCATCCTTCATGACTTTCTAGAGAGTTCTACGGGTCCTTCCTCCTCCGAAGATTCTTCCTGAGCTTTGGCACTCTCCCTCGTTAAGAATACTGCAACAGTAGACTAGAAGGACATAATATAATTGAGTGAAGTCTTACCATAATGATGTCTTCCTCTTCACTGTTGCAGTATTCAATCCCTCCATCCTACCCCCCTCCCGGTCCTTCTTTCTCTTCTGGATGTACTGTTAACCTGCTTTCTTTTCCTTGGACTGGCATTCCTACTGGGCATTCAGTTCTGAGGGTACGTCCAAATGTCGCTTTTATGCCCTACGTACACAAGGAGCATACATTCGACATACGGTGTACCTGAGGTAGTTAAAGTTTTGGTATACTGGTCGGATGTCGGGCCGCTCTAGGCAGAGAATCCTTCATGTTAAGAATATTGCAGCAGTAAAGAGAAGGACATCTATCATTATGTTAAGATTTTACACAACTGTACTTTCTGCATCTTGAGTGGCCACCCAGTCTTTGAAATGTGTTTATGATTTAGCTGATGCCACTTCTAGGGCTGCTACAGCTGGAACTGTTAATGAGAAGGTTTGCTCAAGACCTTCCTGAGGATGTTAAATCTGAAATTATGAATTCTCCCTTAGGGAGGTAGTCTTTAGAAGATCTGTTGCAGAAATCCTCAAAAAAATAAGAAGCAAGCTGATTCAGGGACTTTCACAAGTATTTTAAGCCTTCCTTCAAGTCTGTCAACGAGTTTAACACTGCCTCTCCTATTTTGTTTTAAATAAAAACAGAGGGCAAGCTCCTGTGAGCCGACCTTTAAAAAGCAATGGCAGAGAGGCTCCAAGAAGAAAGGCTTACCCCCCACACCAGAATAAAAGATCACCTAACAAGTCTGACTGTCATCAGACCTTCACTCCCCCCACAAGTTTTAATCCTTCCCAAAAAGGTAAACCTCCATTTCTCTCTCTAGCAGCAGATCATCTCAGACAAATGGGTTCTGGAAGTGATTCAGCATGGAAACAGATGACAGTGGGAACTGCTTCCTCCCTTTCAAGGGATATGCCCTCCTCTGCTAGACCAAAATCCCCTGATTTATCCTCTGAATCAGGGGATGACAGAAGTTGTCCCCCTCCTCAGACAGATGAGCAAAAGAAAGAAGCTTCATGGAGACCAGTTCTGGATCTTTTTTAAACTAGTTTGTGATATTTGCCATTTTCAATTTCTTCACAACATGTTACCAAAAACTTTAAATGATGAATGAGGGTGACTGTAGATTTAAAAGATTCTTATCACGCTCCTCCTGTAGCTCCATTTTTCAGAAGATTTTAAGGTCGTTTGTCTCAAACTTTGTTCTCTGCATTATGGTTTGGGTAATCCAGTGCCCCAAGGGTGTTTACAAAATGTGTAGCTCCAGTAACTGCTTAGTGCAGACTGCAAGGTGTTCATAATTGGCCTTATTTAGACAACTTGCTTATCTTTGCAGTGTCTTTCAAAATGTCATGAATCTTGCAGTTCTGTGAGATCCGCACTGAATAGGTTTCAGGAGAACTTCCAAAAGTCTTGTTTTAACACCTTTGCACAGGATTGTTTACCTGGGGTGTCTCTTAGATACCCCAATTCAGAGCTTTTCTTCTACAAGAAAAAAGTAGCTCTATATCTAAATCTATTGCAGAATTTTTCCATTCAAACAAATATCTCAGCAAAGGGATCTCTCCAGGTAGTGGTCTCATGGCATCTCGTAATCTCATGTTTCCTCTAGCAAAACTCCACGTGAGAAAAAATCAGTAGTACCCAAAATCAGGATAGTCCCATCATCACAACCTGACATTCCTGAGTGGTTAGTGAGATGGGAAATTCTTTAGAGAGACCAATTTTTTTTTTCTGAATCCTGGTCTCCCATTTTCCCTTCCAGCTCCAGGGCAGTCAATAACAGACACCCCAGTGTTTCCTTGGGGAGCATTGTCTATGATGATAAACTTGCAGTATTCTTGGAACAAAAAATGGACCAAAACACAAGCATAAAAATTTTGTAGTCCTAAACTGTCTGTCTATGGTCCTGAGGACCATTACAAGTAGCAACAGACAACCTTAGTGATGTGGGACATAAACATACTGGGGAAACAAATCCTTCCCTCTGGTGCACAGTAGCTACTTTAGCCTGGGAAATAGTTCCTTTGCACAATTGTACTTTTACAGCCATCTTGCTTCCTGTCAGAATAACATTTTATGGCAGACAAGATGAGCATGACCAGGGCAGACCATCATGAATGAAAACTGAATCAAGGGGTCTTTCAAGGATTGTTTCAGCTTTGTTGAACACCTCCGGTAGATCTTTTTTGCTTCCAGTCACAGCAAGCAGTTGGCAGAATTCTCCTACAGCACTTCATGCAAGAATGCCTGGAAAACAGATACTTTTCTTTCCTTGGGCACGAGTGTTCCTTTATGCTTCTCCACTCTTTTTCCATTAATATTCATGGCCATTCTGAAGGTTCGGAAGGACTCTCCAAAGATCATTATAGTGACTCCCTTGTGACCCAGGCAAAACTGGTTCTCCTTCTTTTGGAAATGGCCAAAGGCAGTTACTACAAGCTTCCTCATAGACTTGGACCTACTATTGTGAGACAGAGGGGGGGTGCTTGATGCTTCCCATTTCCAAGCAGCAGCATCTAACTGCCTAGATAGGTCTTAATATCTTTTAGGCACAATTTTCTGAGAGTGTGCATCAGGTATCAAGGAGATGAGAAAACTGCTACTAGAAAATCATGTATTTACACAGGGAAAAGGTTTTCCAGTTGGTGCTAAGACAAAGAACAAAGACCCTTTGAAGGGTAGTGTTTCTCTGCTTCTGCATTGTTATCCTCAGGCCTTTCGCAATGCTTCTCCAAGGTATATCTGTTAGCCTTTTCAGTATGTCTATGAATTACTCTCTTATTGGATTCTAGTGCGGAAATGTTTATAAAATGGGTGTTACAAAACAAGCCTCCTAGAAAACGGGTGGTTGCTCCTTGATCTTGTTTTTGTCTTGAAAAAATTAACTCTTGCTCCATCTGAACCCACTCATCAGGCTGGCTTGAGGGTTTTAACATGGAAAACAGTATTACTCTTCTGCAGTAAGAGCAATTGGTATCCAAATTGCAAGTTGTTAGTGTGTGTCGACCTTATCTCATTTTCCACAAAGATGGGGTTTCCTTAAGAACTGAACTTTCCTTATGCCTCAAGTAGTATGAGTTTACTTTTAGACTCTTTCCTTTTCAGAACCTAAAACAAGGGAGAAACGATGTTCCATTACTTGGATGTCCACAGACAACTCTGGTATCTTAACAGAACTAAACCTTTCAGGATCTCTGATCAATTGTTCATTTCTTGTGAATGTAAGAACAAAGGCAGACTATTTACAAATGGTTGTGTCATGCTATTATGTTTTGTAATACCCAACACAGGGTAATTCCAGGCAGGGTCGAGATGCATTCTGCTAGGGCATTTACTTCATCTGTGACATTTTGGAAAGATTTAGTTTGTAGAAGTACTGTAGAAGCAGCAGTGATCATTCAAACGTCTACAGTTATGGTAAGTTTGTACACAACTGTACTTACTAGACCATTTCTGCCTTGACAGTTCCCACCCTTATGCTCTGTTTGTCTTCTTACGCTTGCCATTACAGCAGAAGTAGCTGAGGAAAAACACTTTTGGCAAGCATCTGAGATCGAAGCAGTATTGATTTTAAGATGAGTTGTACCCTGACTTAAGAACAGTGTCCATTCATGTCAAGGTATTAGAAACCGTAAACATTTGGAGAAAAAAAAAAAAGTTCCATTTGTTATTGAAGATTTGTTCACGCTGCTGATTTCCCTCCTATAAGCTGTCAAGTCAGTAGTTAGTCAAGGTGTGGGTGGGAAGCCAGAGCATTATCAAGCTGTGGCTGGTTGTTTCCTGGACTGGAAACAGCCCACACAGCTGAAAAGGGTAGTGCAGAATGAGGAATTTGAAAATCTACTGTAATCGTAAGTACAACTTGCACAACTGTACTTTCTGTTAGAGCCGTGTCTAGTTTTGCCTTCAGGTCTATGGTCATCAGATGTGTTCTGATATCTTGTCACCCCCAAGAGGAAGAGATGGGGATTCTGTCCAAAAGGTTTATAGTGGGTGAGCTTGACCGAGTCATACAAGATAAGACTGTGTTTTAACAGTAGATCTTTGTGAGCTGTCTGCTTACTCCAACTTATCTTTTGCAACCTGGAGGGTTACATTTATGTGTGTTTCTTGGTGCTCACTGTTTTAGGGCTCTCTAAAGATCTGGAGAAGGTAGGATATGCAGGGCATTATGGGAGTTGGGGGTAAGAGTTTGAGTTTGGCAATGTTTTCAGCTGCTGAAAAGGGTAGTGCAGAGCTGACTTGTGCCTGTGGCAAATAATCCTAATTGAAGTGGATAGGAGTGGATTATGAAGATCTAAAAGTAACTTTATTTTCATGAGGCACTTGTTACATAATTGCTGTAGATATAATTTGAAAGTGTGTGAGTTTTCCATTTACTCCTTGGGTGTATACACGCTTGTTGATGTAGAGTGGTATGGATGACTACCCTTATAGAAGTCTTTATGGTTTCATAAATACATTTCTGACAAAGTTGAATAGTTCACAGAAAACTAGGAACTGTTCCACTTGGAACCTTCTGGGTCAATTGTTGTAGAAAAGGAGGCTTAAGCTTGTTTAAATGATTTGCATTTCCTGAGGCCTGGAATGATTTAATTTGTAAGGAATAACTGAAATGTAGAAACTGAAGTGATGTGTGGGTAAAATTTATAATTCAAATTGGGCTTTGCTTAACATGATATCTACAAATTTACTTTTTCTTTTTAAAGTGTATTTAAATAGTTGTAGTTTTCGTAAGAATCTTTTGTACCTGCAAGTCCTCTAAAGCAGGAACTATTTTTCTTTGGCCATAACCCTGGATATGGAATCAATTTAAGTATATGAAATCATGAATGCCAGTTTGTTACATTGTCTGATTCATTTGTAAGTTCTTACAAAGTATGCGGCCAAGAGAGACCAAGAAGCTGCTCAGCAACATCACCCAATACTGAAAGGAAACTGGACGTGCCTTCAGTAAGTACACTTCACATATTCCTGGTGAAAATTTGTGATCACCCATTCAGTTGTCCAGAATGGTTATAAAGGTGGATGTTAAGTTGTCAATCTCGCCTTCATTCTTGCTGGATGGGTTCGGAGCCGAACCTCGGCTCCGACTCGGCACTTGCTTTAGCTTGAGAACTCCTCTTACCAGCTCGAGGCAACCCTATATCCCATGATGCAAGGCGGAACTACCTCAGATCTCGTTTGCCGCTTAGCGAAAGAGGTCTCCTTTGCCAGCTGAGGTAAGTAATTTTCTTGTTAAAAGAGAAAAGCTTAGTTAGGGTTTTATTTCCCCCTTGTATCCATTTTTATAGTCTGTAGTGAGTTACAGCCCACCCTATTCCCTTGTTTTTCAAACTTTTTATTACCTTTAGTGTAAAAGTTTTAGTTAGGCCTAAACCCCATTGGTTAATCCCTTCCTGTGTGTTGTGTGTTTGTGTTTGTTGGGGTTTGTGTGCGTGACTTCCTCCTAGGATTATGTCTAGGGAAGGCAAGGTCTCAGGCTTCAAGAAGTGTGACTCGTGCTGTCAGAAAATGTCTCTGACAGACGGTCACACTTCTTGTGTTTATTGCCTGGGGCCTTTGCACCTGCAGGACTCCTGTGCTTTGTGTCACTCTTTTAGCCAGAGAGTCCTGCAGGAACGGAGGAATAAGCTTATCCTCCATGGCTTACTTAAGTCAGAAGGTTCTCCCTCTAAAGCAGGGTCTGGGAAACCTTCTAAGCCACCGAAGGCTCAGGCTTCAGTATCCAAGCCTCCTCCGGTGGCTCCGGCTCCGTCGAGCCGAGATCGCCCGGCTGGAACCGATGTATTTACCTTAAAAGTAGTGGGTTCGGCACCGGCTGGTTCCGATACCTTGTCTACTGTGGCCTTGTCGGCTCCGGCTGGAGCCGACACCTTATCCAGCATCCGGGCCGAGAACCTTCGGCTCCATCTGGAATTCAGGGACTTCGGCTCCGATGACTTCGTCCGAAGAGATCTCGGTCCCCCGTTACAGAGTATCCACTCGGCTCCGGGGTCTCCTCTTTTGTCGGAGCGGAGCCATCGGAGCCGATCTTCGAGATCTTCCAGGCTGTCTGACCACGACTTAGAGAGGGTGGTAAGCAGGCTGTTGAAGTCACAGGCACTGGCCCAAATGCTCCATAGCCCGTCTCAACAGACTTCGGCTATAGCCTCACCCCTTGAACTTCCTCCTCCGACTCCACACCAGAGTTCGGAGCCGGAGCTTCTCGGGACAGCGACTGTTTCGGTGCCGGAGCCGATACATCCTTCGGCTCCGATCTCCTCCTTGAGGCCTTCCTTGGAGGGATCCGGTCGTCGGGTTTCCCTTGTCTGCTCCGAGGGGGCTAGTGGCATCGGACCCTTGTCCGACCCCGCTCTCCCTCTCGGGGCTTCGGCTTTGGTAAGCTCGGCGCCGACATCGGCCTCGGAGCCTTCCCTCTCAGTGGAGCCGGGAATTCCTGTTTCCTCGGAGCGGGGATATTCCGGCCTCCTGGGGAGGGGAGCCTTTGAGGTGATGAGGAGTGTCCTGGCCTCTGAGCCTGGTCAACGGTCCATCCCTCTAGCTCCTCCCTCTTCAGTGCCTGTAGACGCCTCTTGCCAGCCTCTTGCTCTCAGGCCCAGGGATCCATCGCCCCAGGTTTCCCCATTGGGAATTTCCTCCTCTTCCGAAGTTTCTCCTGATCCAGCAGGTGAACCCCCTCGGAAGAGGATGTGTAAGAGGAAACACACAGACTCCCCCGAGTCTACTACATCGGATACCGACTTAGATGAGTCAGAGGGTTCCCCACGATCCCCCTCTGAGGATGTCTCCTTTTCAGACATCCTTGAGCTCCTCAAACAGAGGGGGAGTTCGCCATCCATTGATCCCTCCGAGGATGAGTCGGTATACCTGGAGGCTTTTGGATCCCGACCCTCCACCTCCTGGGTGTCTCCGCCTTTCGACCCACTTATGCAGGTAGTGGCTCCAGATTCTGTGGAACCTGTCCCCAGGAGACCATCCAAATTTATCACGGCCCCTACGGACAAACAGTTCCTTTCCAAGGGTGTCTCTGTGGATGCTATGGTGGTGGCGGCGGCCACTAAGAAGGAACTGGCGGATCCTTCAGTACCTGTCCATCCTCCTAACAAGGATTCTAGGACCATGGACAGGTATGGAAAGCGGATGTTTTCTTCAGCGACCTTTGCTATGCGTTCGCTGAACTACCTTTGTCACTTCACCAGGCTTCAACGAGATATTCTCAAGGAACTGGGTGAAGTAGTCCAGGATCCTTCTGCTGCTGGGGCTCAAGAAAAGATCGCCTCGCAGCTTGCAATCCTGAATTCCCTATCTAACTCCTCCATGCGGCTCATATCCTATGCAGCCGATGGAGCGAGCAGGGCCGCAGGCACAGGAGTTGCTCTTAGACGCCAAGCCTGGATGCGGCTTTGTAATTTTGCGGACCCCTTTAAGGCGTCCTTCACTAATACCCCCTTTGATGGTTCAGCTTTGTTCGGACCTCAGGTGAAGGATACCTTGACCAGGTGTGAGCAGGACGGTAAAACTTTCTGCCACTGGAGTCCAATTTTCCACTCCTAGACCATATCCCAAGGGTCAGAAGGGGGGGAAGATGTGGTTCCGTAAAGCCCAAGGAGCTACACCGGATGCACGTGGTCAGTTTACCCCCAGAGGCAGAGGGGGTAACAATAATAGACGCCGCCCTAGAGGCAGAGGGGGTTCTCAGAACCAGGGCAACAGGGAGTCTCTTCCTGAGAAGCCCTTTCAGCATCCCTGAGGTGTTGCCCGACTGTTCACCCTTGGAGGCAGTCGGGGGAAGGATTTCACTGTACCCAGTAGCCTGGCAATCCCTATCACAAGAGATGTGGGTACAGTCGATCATATCCGAGGGTTACAAAATCCCCTTCGAAAGGTTTCCCGTACCTCTACAATCCCTTCCAGACATCTCACCCGGTCAAAGGGATTTGGCAGAACAGGAGGTTTCAAAGCTCCTAGAAAAAAGAGCCATCCAGACTGTGCCGGCAGACCAGGTAGGATCCGCGTCTACTGAGATTCTTTTTGGTCCCCAAAAGGATGGGAGATTGGAGACCAATATTAGACCTGAGCAATCTAAACAGATTTGTCAAGAAGGCAAGATTCCGGATGGTCACGCTTCAGTCCATTCTGCCCTTTCTGGGCAAGGACAACTGGATGTGCTCTATAGACCTTCAGGATGCGTACTATCACATAAAGATTCACAGACGCTCCAGAAGGTTTCTCCGCTTTCGGCTAGGGACCAGTCATTACCAATTCAGAGCACTGCCCTTTGGCCTCACTTCAGCCCCCAGAGTGTTTACCAAATGCATGGCAGTGGTCACAGCTCATCTGAGACGTCAAGGATTCCAGGTGTTTCCCTACTTGGATGACTGGCTCCTCTCTGCCACCACCAAGTGTCAGCTTCTTCAGTCCAGAGACTACACTCTACAGCTTTGCAGGAGTTTGGGAATTTCAGTAAATTTAGAAAAATCTTCTCTGCTGCCTTGCCAATCTATCACCTTTATAGGCGCAGAATTAAACACCGTCAAAATGTTAGCCAAACTAACAGATCAAAGAATTCTGGACATCCAAAAATTCATTCGGATTCTATTGCAGAGCAACAAGATCAAAGCCAGATTTATACTGAAGGTTCTAGGTCTTATGGCTGCGGCCATTGTTCTTCTACCACTGGCTCGCTTCCACATGCGTCTTCTGCAGTGGATGCTTTTCACGCAGTGGTCGTACCACAGTCTCCCGATGAGGCACGAAATCTTAGTCACACAGTCGTGCAGAGCTCATCTGAATTGGTGGATATCTTCCCCTCTTCTTCATCAGGGCCGACCCTTTATTCCCCCTCCTCCAGTTGCCACAGTCACTACGGATGCCTCTCTGATCAGGTGGGGGGGGCATTATCAGGGCAGGATGGTCCACGGGACGTGGCAACCCATAGAATACCATCTGCACATAAATGTCCTGGAGATGAGAGCAGTGCTTTTAACGTTGCAAGCCCTCAACGACTTTCTTCCCACGGGGACTATTGCAGTACAAACGGACAACATGTCCGTGGTCTGGTACATCAACAAGCAGGGCGGGACCAGGTCCTATCCGTTGTCGAGAAGCTCTCAGACTTTGGCAATGGGCGATTTCCTCTCATCGGTTTCTGATAGCAACGCACATCCCCGGCAGGTCCAACCTATTGGCGGACAGGCTGAGCAGATCCATTCTGATGCCTCACGAGTGGTCTCTCAATCAATCTGTAGTGGATCAGATTTTTCTGAAGTGGGGCACTCCTTGTTGCGATCTTTTTGCTACTCCTCAAAACAACAAGTACCCCGATTTTTTTCACACTCTTTCCCCTTCCAGGCCAACCCCTGAGAGACTCTCTAACCCAGGATTGGCCCCGGGGACTTCTGTACGCTTTTCCTCCCTTTCCATTGATTCCACAAGTCATTCAGAAAGCCACCGGTTTGAGGGCCAAGTTGATCCTCATTGCCCCATATTGGCCTCGGCAAATTTGGTTTCCGTCTCTGCATCGTCACCTTCTGTTGCAGCCCTGGCATCTGGGCCCAGTTCCGGATCTCTTGATCCACCAGTCGGGTCAGCAGCACCGGGCCATTCATTCTCTCAACCTCACTGCTTGGTTGCTCCACTTCCTTCCCTAGCCAGGCTACCGATGATTTCTGACTCAGTCAGAGACATCTTAGTGTCTTCTTTAAAGTCGTCCACTAGGACTGTTTATGCTAGCAAGTGGCGACGTTTTTCTATTTGGACAAATTCCAGAAATATTGATCCCTTTACTGCTCCTGTACATTCTGTTTTAGATTTCCTGGCGGAGGTTTTTCATTCAGGATCCTCGTCATCTACAGTCAAAGTACAACTGGCTGCTATTTCCAAGTATCATGTTGGCTTGCATGACAATAACATTATGTCTCATAGATTATGCAAGGCTTTTCTGAGAGGAGTTTTTCTCCTAAAGCCGCCTATAAAGCATCCTCCTCCACAATGGGATCTAAACTTAATGTTGTCATCCTTGATACTACCTCCTTTCGAACCGTCTGCTTCATGTTCTTTGAAGTTATTGACTTGGAAAACTATATTCTTACTGGCTGTCACTTCTGCAAGAAGGGTTTCCGAGATTCAAGCTCTCTGCATTCGTTCCCCTTATTTGGTTTTTCATAAGGACAGGGTATCATTAAGAACGAACCCTTCCTTTCTCCCTAAAGTTGTGTCTCAAACCAATATTAACCAATCTATAGATCTACCAGTTTTTTTCCCAAACTATTCCAACAGAGCTGAACAGAAACTGCATTTTTTGGATGTCCATCGTCAGCTCGGGTACTATTTGCATAGAACTAAACAATTCAGGAAATCGGACCAATTATTTGTCTCCTATGCAGAAAACAGGATAGGTCTTCCAGTTTCTAAAGTGACCTTATCCAGATGGTTGACTTCCACCATTTCCTACGTGTACTCTTTCAGAGGCAAGCAGCTATCTTCTAAACCAAAAGCACACTCAACCAGGAGTCTATCCACTTCTGCAGCCTTTCAGGATAGACTACCCATTGATACCATTTGTGCAGCAGCTACTTGGGCCACACCTCATACCTTTGTCTCTCATTACAAGTTGGACTTGGCCTCCAGAGATAGGGCCAGTTTTGGTTCCACAGTTCTCAAGAGTCTGTTCCATTGAGCCACCCGGGATACAGGTGCTAGGACGCGTCCCATCCAGCAAGAATGAAGGCGAGATTGACAACTTAACATTTAGAAGTTATGTACCTACCGTAACGTTCCATGTTAGTTGTCTTCTCTTGCCTTCTTTCTTGCGTCCCTCCCTCCTTCCCCCTGGCCTGGACAGATCTTGAAGAGTTCCTATCAGGTTGTTTTCCTCCTGAGCCTTCATATGAGGACTTCTATTATGAACTTGTGTTCCTATTATGTTAGGTTAGTCTTTAGCAGGGTAGGTTAGCTACCAAACGAGATCTGAGGTAGTTCCGCCTTGCATCATGGGATATAGGGTTGCCTCGAGCTGGTAAGAGGAGTTCTCAAGCTAAAGCAAGTGCCGAGTCGGAGCCGAGGATCGGCTCCGAACCCATCCAGCAAGAAAGGCGGCGAGAGAAGACAACTAACATGGAACGTTATGGTAGGTACATAACTTCTAATTAGGGAAGTACTGTGCTTAATAGGCAAGTGCAACATATTCCAGAAACTGAGCATGTCTGTCATGCCATCTTCTTGATGTGATAATTAGATCCCTTCTATTTAGGTGAAGGAGTTCTAATAGTGCTGGGTCATTCATAACACAGAAAGCTATGCAGAAATCACCGTTCAAGAGTTTGTATGACACCTAGTAGGGTGACCAAGCTTTTAAGCCATCAGAGTAACTAAAGGTACAGAGACCAGAACTCTTGTGAAGAAACATTGAGGTCTCTCAGGCTGGGTTAAATGCTTTGTGGGGTACATTATATGGAGTCCTAGGCAGGCATTACTAAATGCAGTTTTGGGTATTCACTAACATTTCTATGGTATTACATTGGGATGAAACAGCTTAGGCTTGAAATGACCTCCGGGTTGATAGCCTAGTAATCTCCTATGCTGCTATGAGTGATGTGCCTAATAAAGAATAAAGTGGGATTATAGCATCTACGGAGCTCCCTATTGAAATGCCAACACTCGAAATGCCAAGTGCCAAAAATTCAGGAGAAGATCTAATCTTGAAAATTGCTCTTCTCCTTAAAATTTATTTCTTGGGGGGTAGCCACCTCCCCTGCACACACACACACACACACACACACACACACACACACACACACACACACACACACACACACACACACACACACACACACACACACCATACTTGTATGCCAACTCTGAGATCTCCATACTTCAGAGAAAAGGGAATATTCCAAGAAATGGTATCTTGGACTTGGTATATGTAAGCCCATTGTTTCGGCCATTCACTCTCCACGTTTCAGGACTCACTTTAGCAGGTACTAACATTTCAAATGGTTACTCAACTATGCTTGAAAATAATTTTCTAACCACAGCAGTGAAATGGTTTGAGTGTGTTCTCACCTTATCTACCCAAGTGTCTGACTCTGTCAAATTTAAGTGAAATGTCTATGTGGTAAGCAGTAGTTGTGCTAGATTTACCAAAGGAAACTGTTGCACTTCTTGGTGTTAAGGGTAAGCCCATGATTAGTACATTAAGCATTTGTTTGGTCCAGCCCTTGCTGGAGTATCGAGATGGGATTTCATAAATGACTCCAGTTTGCAATCCGCCAATATGGTTAGTCAGTTGATATTAGCATGTATGTCACAGAAATAGTACCAAAGAGGAGAGTACCAAGGATCATGCCTTGTGGGACACAACTAGTGTAATTTTTCTGTCTTTAGCAAATACTCCCAACTTTAATTGTATAGGTTCTTCCACAGCCAATTACCAATCCAGCAGAGTATTTTATTGGGTTAGTGTTGAGTTGGAAAGGTTTCGGTAATCCCCCTATGGGGGGATAGTGTCAAAGGCCTTGGCAAGGTCTAGATAAGCATGCTGGAATGTGTGTGCCCCTTATCCATGGCTTCAGGAACCCTTTCAAATCAGCCATATTTGAAACTGCTGCTGCAATCCTTCACAAACATGCAAGTAATGTAGTCGTATAGGTAGTAGACCTTTCTGCTCCCTTTTTTTTCTATCATTTTACCTCATGTTAGATGCATCTTGTAATAGTTCACCTTAACACCCATCACAGTATTACTTTTGGCTTCCTAAATCACTGTATGTGGTCTTGTAGGTAAATTGCGCAATGTGAATATAAAATATTACAAATGAGCTAAGAAAGTGTGCGCATCAAAAAGACAAAGATACTCTATATCAAATAAAATTCAAATACATGATCCAGCTAGTACAATAAAAAAGTGTTAATATTATTAATGTTCTGGCTCTAGATTCAAAACAATGCGTTTGGGAAGGGTATGCAACAGATTTTTGCAGTGCATATAATGTTTAAACTATGCAGGGTATTACTGATAAATCGCTGTACTTATTCAAGATGTTGATTGCACATGCAGGTTTGCACCAAGGTTGTAGTTGAAGGGGGATCCATATGGATCACGTTCTCACTTGGTTAACACATGGAAATAAAATGTTTTCATACTCTACTATATTCGCCGACACCGTACAGATTAAATATTTTCTGACTTCTATGGTGACACTCCGTGTAGTGTAGAATTGTCACAGGGCGTGCCATATGGATGTCCCCACCCAGTGTGTGCATTGAGGAGTGAGGTGAGTTTGTGAAGTTCTGATTGTCCTGTGATGCAGTGCAGCCTGAAGTGTCTCATTCATACTACATAGAAAGAAACCAAAGGCAACTCCCAGGAAAGAAACCAATAAATAACAAAAAACAGCAGCTCTGGGAACAAACGGATGGAGTTAACTGTGTCAGTCTAGATTGTGTACGAAGCCAAGCACAAAACGGAGCCAAAAACCAGGATATAGATCACATTAACGCCTTTTATTCCAATAGTACGTTTTCGTCCTAAGCAGAGTGACTTCATCAGATGTAACATGAAACAATCCCCAAACACATATTTATATCCTATCTACATTAATTGTTTAATTAAAACCATCATTTATTCAAATGAGTTTGTTTAAAATCAGCCTATCTAGTATCTGCATTCATGAATAATTCATCACACTTTTTTCAAAATGCTTGTTTAACATAAAAATCTTTCTAAGTAATGATGCCCTTCCACATAAACATATTACAACCAAAAATAGATTGTATGGTCCTAATTCAAAAAACATACCTATTATAAAAATGTTTTATGTTAACTATAAAAGTTGTGTCTAACTTGAATTTATAATACTTTCTTATGAGGGAATTAAGACATAAAAATAAAGTTAAAATTCAAAGTAAAATATATGATGTAAATATGAAACTTGAATCCTTGTGTGTATTTGTATTTCATAAAAATATACATTAAAATTATTTCATTAAATATCATACTTTTATAACTTAGCAGATCTTAATTTGAGTAGTGGCATAATGGAAATAAATTCATTAAGGCCAGGGTAATTGATGGCATCTAAAGTTAGTTGCCACCAAAGTTCTCGAAATTCAATTCTTTCTTCCCATGGCCCTCCTCTACCATCTGCTTTGACCTGTTCTAATACCATAAAGAGGAATTTAGCATCGGGACATGTGTTCAAGTGTTTGTAAAGTGCACTAGTGTCTTTTTTAATAGAGATGTCATAATAGTGTTCGTAAATCCTTCTTTTTAGCTTTCTCTCTGTTTTGCCTATATAGAAGGATTTACACACTATACACCAAGCCAAATAAATCAGTCCTTTAGAATCACAATTATAATATTCATTACTACCTAGCCACTTGTTCCTACTTTCCAAGTAGAATTTCTCTACATTCATAATATATTGGCATTGGTTGCACCTACCACATTTGTAGGTCCCAAACTTGTTTCTGTTAGATTTGATGGGTTTATTTTCCAAAAGCAGTCTTAGGTTCCTAGAGTTTTTGAATGTTATCTTTTGTGGACCTCTAGGTATTTTTTCTATATCTGTAATGGACGTGAAACGTTCCCATTCTTTTAAAAACCTTTTCTTTATTATATTAAGTCCATTATACTCTAATACTAAGGTTTTCTCAAAACTAGAAGTATTATTTTCCTTTTGTATAGAGCTAGTTCTTTCTGAGTAGGTGATGTTCACTATAGGTTTAAATCTTTCAATTCTACCCTTAACTACTTCTTCCCTTATCTCCCTAACAAGTTTAAAGGGATATCCCCTTTCTAAGAACATAGATTCTAACAAGTTACACTCCTCCTCAAAATCTTCCTTTCTGCTAGTCATACGACTCCCTCTGACAAATTGACCTTTTATTACGTTCTTTTTACACTGTAGAGGGTGTGCACTATCGTAATGCAGAAAGGAATTGCAGAAGGTGTTTTTTCTATACACTTTTGTTTCTAACTTGTTATTGAGTTTGTAAATTTCTACGTCCAAATATTGTACCTTGTTTTCTGTAATTTTGTGGGTAAACTTTAAAAAAGGACTGGTTGTATTTAGCCATTCCAAAAATTCATCTAATTTTTCTCTACTACCATTCCAAAATATTATAATATCATCCAGGAAACGACGGTATAACTTCCAATATTTTTTAAAATCAGTAGTTTCAATATTTTCTTCTTCCCATCTGGTAAGAACCAAGTTAGCAAATGTGGGGGCACATGCTGCCCCCATAGCAACTCCTTGCAATTGTTGGTAAACTTCTCCTTTAAAATATAGGAAGTTATTCCGTAGCACTAAATCCATGAGCCAGCTGGAAGTTAATTTTTCCTTTTGACTCAAACTGTCTTCCTGATATATTATGTCTTCAAACATCTTTAAACCTTCAACCCAGGGTATTGAGGAAAAGAGGTCAATAATGTCAATAGTCACAAAAATTGTTTCTTCATTATATAAGTCTGTTATAGTTTTTAGTAAATCCCAAGAATCCTTGAGTATCAATGTCTTGCCCATCCAAATGTGTTTAAGCTTAAAATCAATATATTTAGCTAATGGTTGGGTCTTGGACCCCTCAGCAGAGACAATTGGCCTAAACGGGGGGTCCGTTTCATTTTTATGGATTTTTGGGATTCCGAATAAAGATGGAATTCTGGGTTTTTCCACCTTTAAATACTTGTATGTTTTGAAGTCAATTAATTCTTCCTGCATCATATCAAATAACCCAGAATCTATTTTTTTGTTAGCTATATTAACTTCGTTGGTAGATACTGGAGAATATTTATCTTGATCCCAAAGAATGTTATTAATTTTACTTTCGTATTGGATGGATTCCATTATAACCACCCTTCCCCCTTTGTCTGGTTTCATAACCCTAAGGAGGGTTTGATTTCTTAATTTATCCAGACAATCTTTTTCTTCAGGGTTCAAGTTGTTTCCATGTCCCTTCTATATAGGCAAAACAGAGAGAAAGCTAAAAAGAAGGATTTACGAACACTATTATGACATCTCTATTATAAAAGACACTAGTGCACTTTACAAACACTTGAACACATGTCCCGATGCTAAATTCCTCTTTATGGTATTAGAACAGGTCAAAGCAGATGGTAGAGGAGGGCCATGGGAAGAAAGAATTGAATTTCGAGAACTTTGGTGGCAACTAACTTTGGATGCCATCAATTACCCTGGCCTTAATGAATTTATTTCCATTATGCCACTACTCAAATTAAGATCTGCTAAGTTATAAAAGTATGATATTTAATGAAATAATTTTAATGTATATTTTTATGAAATACAAATACACACAAGGATTCAAGTTTCATATTTACATCATATATTTTACTTTGAATTTTAACTTTATTTTTATGTCTCAATTCCCTCATAAGAAAGTATTATAAATTCAAGTTAGACACAACTTTTATAGTTAACATAAAACATTTTTATAATAGGTATGTTTTTTGAATAAGGACCATACAATCTATTTTTGGTTGTAATATGTTTATGTGGAAGGGCATTATTACTTAGAAAGATTTTTATGTTAAACAAGCATTTTGAAAAAAGTGTGATGAATTATTCATGAATGCAGATACTAGATAGGCTGATTTTAAACAAACTCATTTGAATAAATGATGGTTTTAATTAAACAATTAATGTAGATAGGATATAAATATGTGTTTGGGGATTGTTTCATGTTACATCTGATGAAGTCACTCTGCTTAGAAGGACGAAAACGTACTATTGGAATAAAAGGCGTTAATGTGATCTATATCCTGGTTTTTGGCTCCGTTTTGTGCTTGGCTTCGTACACAATCTAGACTGACACAGTTAACTCCATCCGTTTGTTCCCAGAGCTGCTGTTTTTTGTTATTTATTCATACTACATAACTGACCACATATTTAAAAAGATTATACAAATCTAAAGGTTAAGAACACAGTTCTGAAGTAGCATCCTTTATAGCAAATGGCTGTCCTGGAGTGTTAAAGATGATGTCAGCAGGTGTTTTTGAGTGTGATTGGTATAACTTCAGATAATTTTAGGTAATGGGGGAAAAAGAAAAAGAATGTAGGCTGCGTGACTCCCACGTGCATAGCAGCTTTGAGGATATATGGGATCATAGGATGTCTCCTTAGCAGGTGAAAGGTTAAGTGTATGTATTTACCGACTTTTTTTTTTTTTTTAAATAAGCCATGGGATATTGCTCCAAAATGTTGGACCATATTACATTTCAGCAAATATTGGTTTTGTATATTCCAATTAAGTGGAATAAAAACAGTGATTTGAATACATTTTATGTAATGTAGCCTTGCAAGAGTTAAAAACTGACTTAGGCAAAAGAATGGCTTAGAATTATGGGTACTACATGATCTTAAATGCCTCTAGATAATTTTGGCAATGATAAGCACATGGTAGTAATTTTTCTTGTTTGCTGTTGTGAAATTTTATGTAACTGCGAAAAAAAAAATCCATGGTATCCTGAGAAGTCTCAGAAAACCTAGAATGCAACCTATAATGGGTCAAAAACAAACCAAACAGAAACTTTGCCGTGTGGAGGGTGTGAAGTTCACTCCTTGAAATATGTTAAAATCAGTTTGTGTGTTTCAGTAAAGAATGTTCCATTTTTAACTCTGCTGTAGACTACCTAACATTTTATTATTTTGTCTTGCGTATTTTAAAGTTCTAATTTTAGTAGTGAACTAGGTGCATGACCTATTTCAAAGAGTGAACTTCACACCCTCCACACTGCAGTGTTTCTGCTTGGTTTGAAATTTTACATAACCACTCAATGACTTTGTGTATTGGAGGTTTCCATGCCTAAAGTTTGAGGTTATAGATTGCAGTATTTTAATGATGTCCTTCATGGATGCATCTGCAGTCATAACAAGTGGGTTGTCCTGTCGTCAGGCAGCCCTGCAGTCGGCCGGATTCCAAAGTCTGGGTCCGGCTTCGGCTGATGTCGCACTCCACCCGACGTCATCTCTGTTGGTCTTCGGGTATAAAAGCATCAGCCGACGCCATTTTCCTCAGTCTTTCTTGCCGCGTGGCACCCGAAGCAGAAGCTGTTCGCAAGTGCCGGTCGGTCGGATCCAGAGATTACTTCTACCGAATACTACTTCTAAAGCTAAGTACCCCGTTGGGGACTCTTTCTTGCCTCAGCCGATGTCAGAAAAAGTTAACAATTGTTTAACCTGTGGGAAACAAATACCTCATAAAGATTTCCACTCTTACTGTCTGCCTTGTTTAGGCCCAGCCCACGTAGCAGCCCGTTCGCCTGTGCCTCTTTCAACCGGCGAACGCTTAGGCGTCGGTCGGAGTTTGCAGAACAGTTTTTCGGTACTGATTTTGCGTACATTATGCCGTCGAATCCTCCGACTACCCAATCTTCTATAAAGCGCAAAGATAAAGACCGACACTCGCGGTCCGCGGTTTCGGACGAAACCACGGCAAAGCAAACCGCGAGTGTCTCGGTTTCGGCCGAAACCGAGAAAACTGCTCAAAGTACAGCTGAACCTATTCTTACAACTGAGGCCCCTGCTACAATTCTTGAATCGACCTCAGAAATTTTACCCACTACGGTGGTTGACTTATCAGACACCATCCCCTTGGATGTCTCTACCCCAGCACGTGGTGCTGCTAGGCCTCCAGCAGCCATGTCCATTAAGGCCTTCGCCAGGGCTAAAGCAGCCAAGACTACTAAATCAGTGCCTGTTAAACCCCTCATCCAGGCCCTCTTCTAGTTCTCAAATGCTTTCTTTGGCAGAAGATTTAATTTCTTTAATTAGAGGATCTCAATCTCACCCAGACAGGGCCTCTCAGCCCCAGAGAAGAGACCTAGGGCAGAGCCCCTGAGCCAGTGTCTTCTGATGATTCTGCTGATGAATCAGACATAACTGACCAGCCTGAGGCTCCCTTCTCCAATTTTGAAGATTCTGATGCTGAAGAATCCATTCCAGCTGCTTCCCCACCAGAAGAATTCTCCTTTGGGGAAACCTTGCATGCCATGCGAGAACAGTTCCAATGGCAGCAACAGGATTTTTCAGACTCCAGAAAAGACTTAGGACCTTTCTGCACCTCCCACAGCACAGGCCCTTAGCTATACCTCCTGTTCTCTCTGTGGTGGATGATGCTTTCAATGATGTTTGCTCCGCTCCAGATTCTTTACCCCCAGCCCCTGCCAAACCAGACAGATTTTACAGGGTGCCAGATACTCATCACCACCTTTACAAGGCCCCACTTGCAGACCCAGAAACTATATCCCAGGGTCCCAAGGCAGTAGCCGCGACCACAGCTAAAACCCTATTCCTTCTGAAAGGGAAGCAAGGTCACTAGACAGATGGGGTAAAAAGGTCTACACTTCAGCTACTCTCTCAGCTAGAGCTTTAAACTGTCAGTTTCACATGATACAATACCAAGAGTTTATGCTTGATCAGTTAACTAAAAAACTAACTACTGATGAATCTCTTGATAAGAGATATGTATTAGAGATGGTAAATAACATACAACAGGTTAGCAACCATTCCTTAAAATGTGGCTATGATGCACTGGAGGCTTCATTTAGATCAGCCATGACAGGCACAGTGATAAGAAGGCATGCATGGCTAAAGGAACAAGCTTTACCGGATCATGTTAAAGCTAAGTTGCTAGATGCTCCTATGGACAAGACAAGTTTGTTTGGTACACCTGCCCAGCAGGTTATGAAGAAAATGGAAGAAAAGGCAAAATCTGTTCAAACTGTTAAAGATTTCTTGCAGGTTCAACCCCGAAGGTTTAGCAGGAACTGGCCTGCCAAAAATTGGTCCTTTCCTGACTCCACAAAATTTCAAAGGGGCAGGAATAGACGTTCCAGAGGCAGAAACCAATCCAGAGGAGGTGCCTACAGAGGACGACAGTGGCAAGGTAACAACAGAGGCACAGACACAGCCACTGCCACTACATCAGCACAACCACAGTGACTTAATCCTAAATCCGCCTACCAGGGAACAAATAGCAGCTCCTCTAGGCGGAAAGTTAACCTTATTTTCAAAGAACTGGCACTACATAACAAAAGACAAGTGGATTTTACAAACCATAGATCAAGGTTACGGTTTCACTTCCACACTTTACCAGTCAAAAGAGGAATGCCAAATCTACCTCCAAATCAAAAACAGAGGCTCTTCGCCAGATAATGGAGTTAGCAAACATGAGAGCTGTGGAAAGAGTGCCAACAGCAGAACAAGGAAAGGGGTTCTACTCCAGACTATTCCTAGTTCCAAGAAAGGAAAAAAGTTGGAGACCAATTCTCGACCTGTCCACCTTAAATACATACATCATTGTCCCAAAATTCAAAATGCTGACCCTACAGCAACTTCTTCCCATGCTGGGCAAGGAGTCTTGGCTGGTAACTCTAGATCTCAAGGAGGCATACCTGCACGTCCCCATTCGACCAATCTGCAGAAGATACCTCAGATTTCTTGCAGGATCAGAGCACTATCAATTCTCAGCATTGCCCTTTGGCTTATCTACTGCGCCCAGAGTATTCACAAAATGCCTGGCATCAGTAATCGCCCATTGCAGACTACAGGGAATTCAAATTTACCCATACCTGGAGGACTGCCTGCTACAAGGGGACAACAAAAGCAAGCTGACAACAGATTTACAAAGGGTCATTTACTTGCTACAAGGACTGGGATACACAGTCAATTTACAAAAGTCAAGGCTGATACCATCCCAAACAAGGACATTCTTGGGCGGAATTGGACACAGTACAACAAATGGCATTCCTGACTACAGAAAAACAAAAGAACTTCCTCTTTACTTCTTGGCACTAACAAAACTGAACAAGTTAACAGCAAGAAAATTTCTACAGGCCTTGGGCTTCATGGCATCATGCATAATCTTGGTCCCATTTGCCAGACTACATATGAGGAAACTACAGTGGTACCTAAAGAATTTATGGTCCCAACACAGACACAGTCTAGAAACAGAAATCCCACTAATTCCATGCTTAAAACAGGAGTTCCTATGGTGGGCTCAGGCATGCCAGTCAAACCCAGGCCTGCCCTTCCGCAGATGTCAACCAAGCCAGACCATCACAACAGACGCTTCAGACCTAGGATGGGGGACCCACATGCTGGACAAATGCGTGCAAGGATTGTGGACACAGGATCAACTTCACCTGCACATCAATCTAAAAGAAATGCTGGCAGTAAAACTGGCAATCCAAAAGTTCAAACCATTCCTCAAAGAGGGCCAGTTGATGATAAGGACAGACAACACCACAGTCATGTGGTACATCAACAAACAGGGAGGCACTCATTCATACCCCCTATGCAGAATGACCTTGGAGCTGTGGACCCTGGCACTCAGCTACAACATTCAGTTACAGGCAATATTTGTACCGGGGAAAGACAATACTCTAGCAGACATACTAAGCAGAACCACTTCGGATGCCCACGAATGGAAGCTGCACCCGGACATCTTCAAGACCATCTCAAAGAAATGGGGAATGCCACAGATAGACCTATTCGCATCACCTCTCAATCACCAGCTCAAAAATTCTGCACAAGGACATTCCACCCACTAGCATGGAAAGTGGACTCACTCTCCTTCAACTGGAAAGGCCTAACAGCATATGCATTCCCACCTCTTCCTTTGATACACAAGGTACTACTAAAAATCAAGGAAGAACGTCCAAGGATAATCCTGATAGCCCCAAACTGGCCAAGACAACACTGGTACCCACTACTGAAGAGCATGTCTCGAACAACATGTGGCCAATACCCTGATGCCTTTGATGTTAACTCAGAACAACTACAGCATCATACATCCAAACCTAAAACGCTGCAACTGACTGCATGGAACATCACATAGCAGCAGCTAATCCAGAACTTTCCCAAAGAGTTAAAGACATTATTCTTGAAGCACGCAGACCTTCAACAAGAAAGAACTATGCTGGAAAATGGAAAAGGTTTGTCATTTGGAGTACCGAAAGAGGAAAAGATGTGTCAAACATAGATATGCCTAACATTCTGGAGTATCTGGCGAACTTCTTCATTCAGGCCTGTCCTACTCCTCCATCAAGATACATGCATCAGCTATTTCAGCAGAATACAGCTTTGATCCACCGTTTTTTTCGCACCCTTTGCTCAGGCAGTTCCTCAGAGGAATCAAGAATGTAAAACCTCCAAGGAAACCACCATTACCAGCTTGGGACTTAAACTTTGTGCTAGAAAAGTTGACACTAGCACCCTTTGAACCAGCAGCAACAGCAGACCTACAACACCTGTCATGGAAAACTGCTTTCCTACTGGCAATTACTTCAGCAAGGAGGGTTTCAGAACTACAGGCCTTAATGGCAGTGCAACCCTTCCTAATCTTCCACCAAGATAGAGTGTCCTTGAGGACTAATCCTACATTTATGCCTAAGGTGGTATCCAGAGTATCTTTAAACCAGGCAATCCACCTACCTACCTTCTTTCCCAACCCACAAAACAGAGGGAAAGAATACTGCATACCTTGGATGTACATAGACAGCTACGCTACTACTTGGACAGAACAAAAATAGCAGAAAGACTGACCAACTTTTTGTAGCCTATGCAACAGGAAGGGAAGGAAAAGCTATTTCCAAACAGACAATCTCCAAATGGATAGGAAATTGCATACGATACTGTTACTCCTTCCATGGAAAACCAATTCCACAGAACATAAGACCTCATTCTACAAGGGCAACAGCCACTACCACAGCCTTCTTACGAGGAGTGGCAACCAAAGACATTATTGAGGCGGCTACTTGGACCTCCGTGCATACATTTGCCAAGCATTATAATTTGCCTCTTTATTCCAGATCCCGAGCAGGGTTTGCCACTGCTGTACTGCAAGGGATCCTAAACACACCATAATCTACCTTTATCCTCCTCCCCTAGTTGGCTATGGTATTCTACCCACTTGTTATGACTGCAGATGCATCCATGAAGGACATAGTACAGTTTTGTACCTACCATAAATGTAGATGTCCGAACTGGATAGCATCTGCAGTCAGGATTACCCTCCCTCCTTCCCCTCTGTGGTACTCCTAGGGTGTTTACCCTCCTAATAGCTAGCTGTTGGGGGGGAGTCTCTTATGGTGTATTTGTTTGTATATATGTACATATATGCTTATTGTTGTGTTTATCTCTATCTATTTGGAAACATTGGCATCTATCCAAATTTTACCCTGCAAGAGGGCTACTGGCATCTGGGGCAAGAAACACTGAGGAAAATGGCGTCGGCTGATGCTTTTATACCCGAAGACCAACAGAGATGACGTCGGGTGGAGTGCGACATCAGCCGAAGCCGGACCCGGACTTTGGAATCCGGCCGACTGCAGGGCTGCCTGACGACAGGACAACCCACTTGTTATGACTGCAGATGCTATCCAGTTCGGACATCTACATTTATGGTAGGTACAAAACTGTACTTTTACAAGCTTTCAAACACATTGAGTATTCTGTGACTGGAGTGTAGGATAGAGTTTAATTAGGGAAGAGTGCAGTTGCATTTCCTTTCCCCTAACAGGAAATGCAACTGCACTCCGCCTAGCCTAATAATCAATCCATCCCTTAAACTCCTGACCAACTCTGAGTACAAGCTAGCCTAACATAAATGTACATATTGTAAATAACATAATTGTACGTATTATAAATAACCCATCCCACCTTTTTTTCTCTTTTCTTAAGTCTTTATTCTCCCTCTCACTTAAGTTACCACTGCCATCCTAAATATTTAGATGCATGTAACCAAAGAATTTATTCCTGTTCTCTAGCTTGAAATGAAATTGTAATTGTGTCTTTACTATGATTGTATTTGTAACTAAACTATGTAGTGCGGAGCTTTTCTCCCCGGGTCTCCACTGAAAATGGGCTCCCTGAGCCCAGTGGACCTCCCCGGTCATCAAACTGGAAATTAGTAATAATAAATAAATTGTATTCCTTACTTTTTAGAACCTTTTGTGAAATTACTTTGTCTTCATAATTTTAAAACTTGAATTGGACTTTAATCTCTTAAATTATCTATGTAGATACTGTTAAGATAATTGTTTAGATAATGTTTAGAAATCTGTTTAGTGTTGGACATCACTGATATTCTGATCTTGTTCTGTTGCCCAGCTCTGAGTTTAGTTGGTGTTTCACACAATTTTTGTTTTTGGAGATCGTGCAGGTTTAAGCTCTCATTGTTTTAAAAACACATGCCCTTTGTTCTGTTACTCTTTTAATGAAAATAAATTTGACAAAAAGATGCATCAAAATAGATGTTAAATATGGAGCTTGGCCATTTATTTCCAACATGCAGTTACTTGAACGGATAGGAAAACACATACACACACAATAATTTTTCATTAATTAAAATGTATCGTATTGAGAGAGCTGTTTTAGCTGTATCGTACAACACCGTGTAAGTACCACATATTTGATGAGCTGCATAAACATTTTGAAATGCTGCTTTTCTTTGAACTTGTGCACTGAGAAATCTAAGATGTCTAGCATTTCCATTGACCCCAGTGATATTTTGCATTATCTGCTAAGGTATCCCAGAACTGGCCCTCTTTATAAGGCTTAGACTCTATTTCTTCTCTTCCTGTGACAATTGGCTCACCTTATCCTGAGAGGGGAAGCCTGCAGCTGTCACAGGAAGTGAGTGTTCAGTCCTCTGCCATTCAAAGTCAGTCCTGCGACTCTTTATAGGATCCAGTACTGATTTTTCCAGCTTACAGCTCAGATAAGCCCCATTTGGAGACCCTCTTCCTATCGTTTTATTAGATTTGTTATTCTTTTTCTGTTTTTATATTTAATAAAAAATATTTTACCAATTTATTTCGGTCAGTGTTTGTCACAAGCAGAAAAATGCATTTTACTGTTTTTGAGGAAACCTTCAGTATTTCTGTAAGAAGTGCAATGTGTGTGTGTGTGTGTGCGCTTTTAGACATTTAGAGGTATATCTTTACTGTTACTCTACTGTCATCTTTTGACAGGAAAATGTTGCAGAGCTTGGATTTTTTTCAGTATTTGCATTATTTATTAAATGTATAAAAAAAAAGAAAAGCTAAATGTATGATTCTGCTCTGTGTGTTTAACATTGGATTACGATTTTACTGCAAGTGAAGGTATTTGAATGTACCATGAAGATTTTACTGTCCGATTAGAAAATGTAGTTTAAATTGCTATTGTTTTATGGCAGTTTAATGTGGCTAGTGTGTGGAGCTAATTTTTTAACACTGGTTTGGCACATTGGTGTTTTAATTTTGTGTACTGGAAATACTTTAACATCTATTAGTTGGAAAAGAATTGTAAACATATTTCAAAGTTATTTATTTATTTTTGTGGTAATAGCACAGTTTGGCAGAGTGTAGTTGTGTAGGGAGATTACTAGAAGCTTTTAAGTACTTATCCAGTGTTGTCAGTTTATTACTCTGGCTAGTGTTCTCTCACCAGCTAGATGGGTCTTAGCTCTTAACCTCCTCCAGTTGCACCTAAAAATAAAAATATGCCTTAGCCTACAGTTAGTAATTCTGTCTGGGTGACTGATCAGCACTGACCACTTACCTTTTTGCCCCATCCCCCTCTAGTGTAGCTTTACCAGCCTGTATGGAACAGGGATTAGCTGCATCCTATGTGGCTGTTGCAGTACCTGGCGTAGGTATGAGGGAAGTTAACTTCATTATATAGTTGATAATCAGGTTATAGCTGTTTTATAAGACTGATATGGTTTCCTTGGCTGAGTTTTCTGCAGACAGCAAATTCTGGTAGTTGGAGCTGTTTTGTTTAGAAACCTTTCTGTTTCAGAGAATGATGAAGAATCTGATGACAAAGGTTTCCTAGTTGACTGACTAAGTCCAGTCACTCTGATCTTTTGGAAGGTGAACCTGGGCTAAGTCCAAACAAGTGTTCAGTTTTCCTCAGATGATTGCTAGATTTAGTGATTTTGCTTAGGAGTAGTGATGAATTACCCAGAGCTAGGCATGTTATATGACCAAATAGAGGACGAGATTCCTAATTCTGTGGCTACCCCCCCCCCCCCCCTCCCCGGCTTTGGAGTACGTCTCAAGCTGCCTGCAAGACAACGGTATCTATTCTAGCAGTCCCTAAAAAGTCTTAAGAGAAAATATGTTTTCTCCGGTGTGATGGGGGGGGGGGGGGGTCTCATTTGACTGGCAACTCGGCTGTAGTTTCCAGATGTCTGTTCAGATATAAGGTCCCTTGGCTTCATCTAGTCCAGTGCCCCCATGTAAAGATGGAAAATGGTTAGATCTTCAGGCAATAGGATATTTCTATAATCTAGCCTTTAGAATGTTAAATTATCAAGGCTATGTGGGGAAATTAATTTTAGTGCCTGTACAGTTTGGATGATTCTGCTGCATCCTTACACTAAGCAAATGACTTGTATGAGTGAAATTGTTTAACTTGACTCAGGTTTCAAAAGATGCTTTGAGAGGCATGCTGAATGTGCAGATACAGTCTTGAGAAATGCTTCTGTTGTATTAAGATGGTATGCTTGGTTAAGTAATCAGAACTTCTCTGATTCGAAGGGCAAATTTTTGATTGCACCTTTAAGTTGTAAACTATTGTTTGGGCTATCTGATGCACAGACTGTCAGCCAGTGGGATGATTGAGTCATATAATGCATGGGTGTATCGTAGGATGTTTCATGTATCCAAGTTCTCCTCAAGGTGTATTCCCTCAAGGGGCATAACAAACAAAAATCTCAGCTAAACAAAAAAAATAGGGAGCCAGCACCCTTAACTAACTGCCCCCATCCAGCTCTTCCTTCTCTTCCTCCTTCCCTTTGGTGCTGTCTGAACCCTGTAGCCTGGCAGCGAATCTCCGTCAAATGGGTTCTGAGAATAATTTGGAGAAGATGCAACAGTGGATAGAAAATCCTCCACCTTTCTGGGGAATTCCCACAAACCTGCCAGACCAAACAGTTATTTCCTCCAGCACTCCATCACATGGTTGAAGCAGGGTTGTAGAACCAGTGCATGTGATACACGAAGGCAACAGATTTTACTCCAGAATCTTTTTGGTACCAAAAAAGGAGTACTCCTGGAGACCCCGCCTAGATTTGTCCTTTATAAGCACCCTTGTAAAAGTTATAAGATTCAAAATGCTCACCATGCACTCATCTGACCATTGTTTCCATACCACTGTTTCATGGTGACTCTAGATCTTAAGGGCACTTGTCATTGCTGTTGCTCCTAGTTTTAGGAAATTTGAGACTTTGCTGTCTGGCTTACATTGTCTGTTTTCTGTTTACCATTTGGGCTGTCTGCTACACCTTGAGTGCTTACAAAGTGTCTGGCTCCAGTGATTGCCCTTTGCAGAATCCTAGGTATTTGTATTTTTTCTTATTTAGATGACTTGCTTTTTGTACAGATTCCATATCCTTGTGCTTGGAGTCTTTAGAAAAGATCACAACTCTTCTTTTCCACCTGAGCTTCAGATTGAACCTTCAAGTCTTTCCTCTGAATGAATTATTATCCTGGGATGTTGGATAGGTGCAGTAAAGTCTTGCCTGCCAGAAGACCAAGTTCTGACTTTTATCAGGGCATTTTCTTGGATTTTTCTCTTCTAGATGTGGCCTCAGCATGATTCCGCAAAACTCTAGGCCTCATAGCATCTTTGATCCACATAATACCACTAGCCAGACCCACATGAGAAAAAATTCAGTAGTACTTGAAACTGTTGGAACCAGCATCCTTATCCCTTGGATCTCCAGGTACCACTACTGGGATTTGTGAAACAGGACTTTCAGTGGTGTAGGGATCAGCCGTTTCTGAATCCAGGTTTCCTTTTTTCTCTTTAGACCCGTGTTCAATCTGTCCAGATGGACACCTCAGATTCTGCATGGGAACGTTGGCCATGAGAGCAAGTGCAAGGTTTGTGGGTTCCTCAGGACATGCCAAAGCACATAAACTAAAGTGATAATGGCAGCGCTCCATGCCTTAAAAGATATTCACTTGGGGATTCCAGATCCTCTTCTAGTGATCACAGACAACACTACCATGTTGTATCTGAACAAGCAAGGAGGTTACAAGATCATACCCTTTTTTCTTGTTGACAGTGTGGTTTTGGGAGCTGTTTTTACTTGTACATTCTGTTTCTGCAAAACACAGTAGCAGACAGGATAAGCAGATTTTGGACAGACCCTCATGAATAGAAGCTTCATATGGAGATCTTTCAGGGCTTGAGCCAGATGTGGGCAACACCTGAAGTAGATATTTTCACCTTTTTAAAACGGACAACTGACAAAATTCTGTTCAAGCATCCTTGCAACCATCCTGTGAGACAGATGCTCCTTCATTCTTGTGGTTGGGAATGTCCCTGTATGCAACGTCCCCCCACCTCCAGTGATTGTTTTCCAGGGTAGTGAACCTATCAATAGTTATCAATTTCAGGCTAAGTGAAACAAAACATTTCACAAACAAATAATTGCATAAAAAATGTGTATATGCATTCCAGTGAACAGGCACTGTGCAATGTACAGTCAAGCAGATTGTAAGGTGCAATATATTCATTCATTAGCTTCTAAAGTGGATCAATCTTCAGTGAATCTTGAGCGAGGAGAAGAGAATGTGAAAGGAGATGCACAGTAGGGCATATGTCCTGTGTTTGAAGCAGAAACACTTAGCTTGGATGTGGAAGTGCTTTTTGCGTTGCACTCTGTATTTCCTTAATGTTGATGGGGAGAGCATGCCAAAAAGTAGATGCCTGAGAGGAGAACATGTGTAGTGCTGTTGAGTTTGGTTCTGTGATAATGAGTTGGTGTGGCTTTTTAGTAGTGTCTCCTGTTGTATGAATATTTTTTTTTTCCTGAGGTTTGGCTTCCAGGGGAGTTAAATGTGTGGAGTTGAGTAGTTTGTAAAAGTAGGTTAGATCCTAGATGCATGGGTAGCCATTTGGCTTTTTCTAGGGTGATGCTGACAGAGAGGAGAATTTGTAATGAATTGGCAGATGCTGTTAAGAGTCTGGAGTGTGGCACCGTTGGATGGAGAAGCAAAAACTGGAAGCTTGTATTCAAATTGAGAAAGGGGAACTCCTTTGTCAATGGCTGCTGTAGTTTGGTTAGAAAAAGTGAGTTTTTTTTTGTCTAGGAGAGGGAGAATATATTTTAGCTCTCACTTTGTGGGATAGGAAGTTTAGTGACCGATCAAGCTGCAGTCCTAGATATTTGAAGTCCTAGATATTTGAAAGTGGGAGGTTGTCTCTCTGGAGTGGTTGAGAAGTTCAAAGATGGTTGCATGGTGTATTTTCTGTGGAGTTCCAAAAAAAACATTATTTTGGTCTTTGTGGACTTGAAGTAGTTTATGGTTTGAGTCTTTGGTGGAGCTCATGCAAGGCTTTGTTAGATGAACGATGTCAAGGTAAGGTCATGCACATAGCAACTTACAATCAATGGAACAGTTACTGGCTAGAATGAGGTTTATGACAAGCTATATTGTTGAGCAGTAGCTGTCTAGTATACTGTAGATGTTTTATTCATATTTAGATTTTTATGCTATATTTTTAATTGCAAAAAACGTTCATGTATGATCTTTGACATGTGATTAGCCAACCAAGATGTGATTGGTATGGCCATGTTTTTAAAACTAAGCTGTGTATCCTTGTTTACATTCTCTGAAGAAGCAGAGGTGACTCTGTGAAAGCGCTTGCCAGTTTAGCAGTTTTACTAAGTTTTATCACACACACACAATAAATATAAATATATATATATATATATATATATATATATATATATATATATGTATGTATATATTATATATATATATATATATATATATATATATATATATATATATATATATATGCACACACACACGTATATATGAAGATAGAGAGTCATTTTAGTAGCTTTGTTTGGAAGGAGTTTGTTGCTTGGATATGGAGCTCATGCAAGTCTGGCGGGAGTTGGCATTGAATGTTGGTGTGAGCATGACCTGATCAGTAAATGACCATGCCATCAGCATAGAGGATAAGTGGGAGATGAGGGAGGTCACAAGGAAGTTCCATAATGAATATGGAGAAGAGGAAGGGGGTAAGAATGGATCCTTTTGGTACACCTTTGGTAATGGGTACAGATTCTGATTGGGAGAATTTTATTTCAATTCCGAAGTATCTTCCATTGAAGTTTTTAAACCAGGTAGCGATGCCTGGACCAACACTAATTTCAGTTTGTTTTTGGAGAAGTTAGTGGTCGGGGAGGTCAAATGCCTTTGTCAGGTCTATAAACAGGTCTATAAACAGAGCACCTGGAAGAAAGCCACTATCAGAGTTTAGCAGGATGTCATCAGTTAAGGTTCCCAGGGTACTTCTAAAGATTTCAGAAATAATTCCCAAAGACCATTGTGGTTAGCCCCTTTTTTACCCAGGCAGAGTTGGTTCTGCCTTTTAATGGAGTAATCCAAGGGAATTACCACAGACTTTCTCACAGACTGCATCTGTTTGCACATCGTCAGGGGTCAGTGGTGCACCCCAGTTTAGAGCAATTGCAGCTGACACTCTGGATGGTTCTGTTTTCATACCTTTTAGGCACTTTCTATGATTATGTGCAGCACATATTTAAGGAAGCAAGAAAACCTGCAACTAGAAAATCTTGTGGTTACAAGTGGAAGAGTTTTTCCTAAGGGGTGCGTAGCCAGTAACAGAGGTCCCAAAAGGGTTTTGACCCCTATGGTTTTGAAATATATATTTGAACTACATAGCTATGGTTTTGTCTATGCTTCTGTCAAATTACATCTTGTGACCCTTTCAGCTTGTGTGCCTGTGCATCCCCTTTTTCTTTACTCTCTTTGTGGTCAAACAGTTGCAAGAAGGCAAATTCCTCCTCCCTGGGGTCTAAATTTTATTCTTGAAGGTCTAACCTTCCCTCCTTTTGATCCTGCGAGTCAGGATGATTTACAGTTATTTGGAAGACTGTTTTATTCATCGCTCTGAGTGTCTTCATTGCTCTGAGTGTCTTCAAGGCGAGTGTCTTGAGTTGCAAGCTGTCGTGGTGGGCCAACCCTTTGATCTTTCACAAGGGCAAGGCATCATTCATGTCTGAAATTGTTTTGAATTTGCCTTTTGTCAAGCTATCAGTCTTCCAGTGTTCTATTTTAATCCACATGACAAGGGAGGGAAAATTCTGCATACCTTTGTGCACAGATAGCTCGGGTACTACCTTGACCGAACAAAGCCCTTTAGGAATGCTGAACAGCTGTTTGTCTTTTATGCTGGGCTAAGAAAGATCAGCCTGTCTCTTGGCAAGCTATTGCATAGTTGTCTTGTGCCATTTCTTTCTGTTACTCCCACCATAGTAAATCCCTTTCAGGCATGGTTAAAGCTTACTCTGATAGGGCCTTATCCTCTTTGAAGGCATATTGGAAAAAGGTGGACTCTTAAAGCGTTCCTCTATTCATACCTTCACAAAGCACTACAAACTTGAGTTCCTATTACAATTTCCTTGCTTTTGCCTTCCGGGTGCTGGTCTCTTTATTGCGCACACACAAAAAAAAAAAAAAAAAAAAAACTGGATTTCTTGTCAAGGTCCAGAGCAGGCTTTGCTATGACAATTCTTCAATGGCACTTTGATCCTTATCCCTCCACTTCCCTGGTAGGATAAGCTGTGGGAATCTACCCAAAATGTGACTGTGATGAACGCAGTGCACTTGCACAAGTCCTACTTTCTTGAAACAGTAGATTTTCAAAATTTTCCCTGCCTCAGTGGTAATACAGTTCTGCCCATCCCCTAAGATTGTGCATAGTTGAGGTGGTTTTCAACCTGTTTTATTCGGTTGTTGGATTTGGTGTTTTATGGTATTGTGATTGGCTGCAAGCTTAATCTTGTTATATGATTATGGCTTCATATGCTTTCCTCCCCTCCTTTGTGGAAGCAAAAAAGCCTAAGTACTCGCTCCGTGATAACTTTAGGCTTCCATCCTCCGCGTATACCATGCCAATCAGCGGTCACAATAAAAGAGGGAGGGGAGTCTGTGCTTTTGAAAGATGGCCAGTACTGTGTTACCATGGCAGGTAACTCAAAATGCCACTGAGGCAGTGAGTAATTTGAACATCTGCTGCGTCAGGTAAGTGGGACTTGCATAATTGTCATTTCATCATTATATCACAGTTCCACTAGTCTATGCTATATGGGACAAGTTTTGTAGAACTGCCCAGCTTCCAAGGCTTTAGGGCACATTCTGTGCACTGTAACCGGAGAAGAGCATGAGGAGAGCAGTATAAAGTCATTGGATAGAGTGCAATCCCAGATCTTGCTTTCGAAGAGTGCTCTGTACTGTGGCTTCAACAGGTTGACATTTGGCTTGCGCTTTAAAGCTGAACAGAGAAGTACCCTTTTGGGAACTACATTTCATTATTACCAATTTTTGTGAGACATTGTTGCAACTTTTCTGTCAATTTGTTGCTTGGAGAAAGACTAATGTTTTTGGCGGTTTTGTCTCTAAAATATGTTGCATCAGTCCTTGTGTTTCAGTCTTGAGGGAAAATGCAAAACTAAGGCTTCACTATCCACTTGTCAAGACTTTTTTCCTCCAATAGAGAGATGGACCTGGCTCCCAGCTCTTTGGATGTTTCCTCCCTGATCTGCAAGGATAGAAGTTTCTGCTGGCTTCCTGTGACAATATGAGAAGGTCAATTATAAGTTCATAGGAAGTTACTAGGCTAGCTGCCCTAGAGCCCTTACAACCCTAGCTGTGTTAATCCCATGTTGCCCCATATGTGTCCTTAAGTGAACATATTTTGCAGAGCTACTCTATGGTCAACAGTGACTGTCCATGAGACATGGGTGCCACCCCCGGGTGAATTTGCAGTCTCTCCTCCATTTATCCAGATTGCACTTGAGTAGGCTCCGTGAGGAGCTCTGCTTCATCTGAATTGGAACTTTGTTCCAGAGGAGCCACAGTCTCTGGGAGGCGCATGTGTGTCTGGCATGTTCTGTTAATGTCACAGGCTAGGTTAAGATCCCTAGAGCGAGTGACTCTTGTGCCATTAGATTTGTTTATGTGAAGCATATCCATCAGGGCAGGCTCATAGACTGCCCTGCAGGCCAGGCACAAGTCTCCTGTCAGCAGCCTATACGATGGAGTAAAACGATAGGGCTTCTTGTTTGTCCATGTATGCCATGGTTTGAAGGGCCTGTATTTTCTTGGTTAGGCACCTTTGTGGTGTATCCATCTTTTGCAGGTGTCTCTTCCGGTTTATGCAAACAGGAGCATTGTACTCTATTAATGGTCTGATGAAGGTTGAGTACAGTGAGGCTATAACATCCTTAGACTTGGATGTGATGTCTTTACTTTTGAGATGCACAACGTAGAATGTTTTCCTTACCACAAAGGAAACGTGGTCAAAGTTCAGATTACTATCTACCTGTGTTCCTAGGTCTCGCACCACTGGATTTGAGCTTGGGGGGGGGGGGGTGTTGTCAATACTGTAGTTAGCAAGAAGTTCTACTTTGCCAAAGAGAATAGTGCACTTATTGCATTTAGTTTTAGACTGTGGCTTTGATACCAGTCATTTGTCTGTGGTAGCCCTTTCTGTAGTTTAACATTGTTAGGGGATAATCGCACCCAATGTGCATTCATCAGCAATCTAGGTAAGCCAAAGGCAGTCTAATTTAGCCTGGACTTCCGAGAAGTAGATTCCGAACAGCAAAGGACCAAGCAGAGAACCTTGTGGTATGCCACTGGTGACTAGTCTTCTGGTAGAGGTGGGGTCACCAACTTTGACAGTATGTGTTCTGTCCGTGAGCCAGTTGGCTACCCATCTAGTCATGTTAAGGGTTAATCCCTAACTGAGAGAGTTTTTCAATGATACCCTGTCGAAAGGCTTGGCCAGGTCAAAATAGGCAGCATGCACAGTCTTACTTTCATCCAGGGCTTTGGTGACTTTCTTGAAGTCCACCAATCTATTCTTAATGAACCCAAATTGGGTTGGGTCTAGAGTTTGAAGGTCAACTATGTCCTTGATTCTTTCCATGGCCTTGCAGATGAGACTGGTTAGACTTGCGGGTCTACACTTCCCAGCGTCTATTGATGGCTTCCCTTTGTGAACTGGGATTACTGTTGCTGTTCTCCACTCCACTGGAATAAAGCCAGCTCTCAGGCTAGGGGCCTAAGTGGATCTGCTAGATCCTGTTTTAGATTGCATAATGAGCATCCTGGGATGTTACCTGGTCCCATTGAGGCTGTACTTTTGGCCTTGAACATAGGTAAGACCTGATCCCTAGAGATACTAGACAGAGGACTGGTGTCCGATATGCTTTGGGGTGTGGCCAGTGGGACCAGGGGGGTTGAATTTTGCACCAAATCTGTCAGCTAGCAGGTTGGCGATTTCCGACAGTGTAGTGCAAGTGGTACAATCTATTACCAGTTCTGCACAAAGCTGGGCATTCTCTTTTTGACTTCGGACGCAATTAAGGAATATGTTGACTATCTTTTGCTAGGGATGCTATTTTAGCTTCATACTTGGCTTTAGAGGATTTCACAAGATTTCTGATTTGCTTGTTTAAGATGAGGGAATTCTTCCTGTACTGATTCATTTCCCTCTTATTCTTAAACATCATTTTCTTCCTGTTGTTATATAACCTGTTTATACTTGAGGTCCACCAGGGTCGCTTGTTTTTTTTTTTGGGTGGACCTTTTTTTTTTATCCGGTCAGGTACAGCGGGGTCCGTACAGCTGCTTGTGTTTGTACAGGGCATTTGAGTGCTCCTCTGCATAGGAGTCATTGTTGTCTAAGTGCGGGGGGTACTCTGAAGTTAGCTTTGGAAAAGTTCTTCAGTTTGTTTGCTCCTTTGGGGGTGTCCTAGTTCAAATGAGACAGATGTCCTTCAAGGATGCATCTGCAGTCCTTACAAATAGGTTGTCCTGTCGTCAGGCAGCCCTTCGGTCGGCCGGATTCCAAAGTCTGGGTCTGGCTTCGGCTGGTGTCGCACTTCACCCGACGTCATAGCTGCAGTTCTTCGGGTATAAAGGCATCAGCCGACGCCATTTTCCTCAGTCTTTCTTGCGCGTGGCCCGAAGCAGAAGCTGTTCGCAAGTGCCGGTCGGTCAGAACCAGAGATTACTACTACCGAATACTACTTCGAAGACTTCTAAAAAGCTAAGTACCCCGTTGGGGACTCTTTCTTGCCTCAGCCGATATCAGAAAAAGTGAATAACTGTTTTAACTTGTGGGAAACAAATACCTCATAAAGATTTCCACTCTTACTGCTTACCTTGTTTAGGCCCAGACCACGACGTAGCAGCTCGTCTAGCCTGTGCTTCTTTTAACCGACGGACGCTTAGACACAGTTTTTTATAGTCCGACCTTACCAGGGAAGACATCACACGGGAGTGCAATAACTCTCCATTTTAGTGAGTACTGTATCCAGGAAATTTGGGCTCTTTTTGGGGGTGCAGACTATCTGTTCCAGAGAATTTGAGTTATCAAGTC